>NW_010295392.1:0-9672 GCF_000700745.2 Antrostomus carolinensis
CGCCAAGGCGGTCTGGCAGCCGCGGTGAGTGCCCTTACAGCCGCTGTCGGGCAGTGCTGCTGCCGCACGCCTCTCTTTTGGCCTCGCGGAGGTAACTCCGTCGTTGCGTTTCTTTCTGGTATTAACAGCATTTTTTTTTTCCTGGTATTTGCGACTTCAGAGACTAAAAAGAACGTGTTACTTTGGCAGCTCAATCTTGACTTCTGGTGCACGATTGTATTACTGATGAATTATATCCATAAGCTGCTTACATATACCGCGTGTGGTCCCAAGAGTGCCGGGGCTGCTTAGACATGAACGAGGTGTGTTAACAGTTGTTACGTTGCCTGTCTGGGCTGGAAATGGAAAAGTTTAGACTGCACATAAATGTAATTAAGGTTAAATAAATTAGTTTCATGAATACATGACTCTTCTCATGCTTTGCTCCACCCCGGGGAGGGGGGTGGAAATTGTGAGAGCCTTAATCTTGACAGATTTTTTTTTTGGAGCTACTATGGCAATGTACACGTAGGTCATACTGGGTTTTCACTAGTGTGGGTTGTCATCGCAGGAAGTAAGGAACAAAGTCAAACCTGAGCAAATAAACTCCATGGTATTTATTTGCCTGTGTTCCATGCTAATGCTGCCTGCAGTGGCAGTCAGAGCCTTCTGAGGAGGTTAAAACGTGACAACAGTCCGTAGTGGTAGGTGAAAGAAGACTTCAAGGCTGTGGTAACGATGAGACCTTACTACAGTAAAGTTAGGAATAACTGATTTTATTTCAGGGTATGAGAGAATACCTATTAAAGTAACTGTCAATATAATAACTTCTTTTGTTGTTGTTCGGTAATTGAGAGAATCTAAAAGTGATACTTTAGTTTTATTCCAAACTTAGATTACTGTCTGACGATAGGATTTACATGCCAGGTCATGGATCTATCAGCACTTTTCCCAATTGTATTACTGAAGCATTGAGTTGATAAAAAAGCTTTTACCTAATGACTGGGGAAATACTGCCATTGCTCTTATGACTTCTAAATGTTGCAGTTAAGTTATTTGAAAAAAAGTCTTCCTTTTGTATTTGAATCCTGGTGTTTCACTAATTGGATAAATTTTCATATGTATTGAGATCAGTCATATACAACTGTGTTTGCCAGCAACTCATCTTCTTTGTTTGCAGGGTTTTTATTTAAGACTGAAACAAAAAAAAACAAATTAAGAAAGTTGGAAATAATGTCAGGTGTTCACTGCAGCTAAGAGATATGTACAGTACTGATAACTGGTTTTAAAAATCTTCTGATATAGTTTTTCCAATATGAAGACTTAACTTCTATTGTTTCCAACATACAATTTTAGCTTAAGGTGAAATACTGATGGTTTGCAAAATGGATGCAGTACACAGTTTAACATCATGTAGAGGCAAAGATTTTATTTTTCATACAACCTTTCTGCTAGTGTGTAATGCGTGTCATGATACAAAAGCAAATGGCAGTCAGTTGTGCCAGAGTAAATTTTAAATTTAAAAGATAGCAAACCTACATTTTTCTATCACAGAATACATTCAGTAAGTAAAATAACACTATATGTCTGATATTCCTAAAGCATAAGTACATTACTTCCAGTTTGCTCTCATCATTTGTCTCCTTTGCCTATTATGTAATGAAAAAAACCCCAAAACTTACAGTTCATTATCAGCTGCATCTTTGTGTTCTTATGATGTAGTCAAGTGTTTCTTCCTATATATTGTGAACCTGTGGAATGCCTGAAATAAGAAATATTCCACTGTAACATGTTACTTTTCCTTGAGATGAAAACTCTTATATCTTGTATCATATAATTTTTCTGAAATTAAAATGGAGGGGAGCAAATCAAAGTTAACTTTTAAACATAAATAAAGTAGTAATGATGAAACTTAATTGTATATAGTATTTTTATTTAGTGTCTTGGCCTGGAAGGAGATGAAACTAAGTCACAATCACAGTTCTTCTAAGCAGTTTCTGGAAATATATTCTAGATTATTTGAATTTTTTAACAAAGAGTTTAAAATGTAACTAGTATCTCTGTTGCCTAATTTTTTTATTTTTTTTTTTGAATGTAGGTGGGAGGATACATGTTCACTTCAAGTAGAAAGGAGCATGTTCCCAAATTCCTCCAACTTGGGTCGTCCACCCTTCCCTCCAAAACATCAACAACAGAGTAATTTCTTCAAGAAGCTTCCTCTAAATATACCACCTACTCTTCTCTCTCACCAGCCAATTATTGATGCTCAGTTTAATTTTCAGAATGCAGCGTAAGTACAGTAAGATTTGATTGTGGGGATTGGGTTGAAAAAGAGAGTTAAGTCTTTTGAAAGAAGTGTTTCTGTTTATGGAGAATGTTAAGAACAGTGAAAAGCATTAAACTGCATTAAACTTTAAAAAAGAGGAAGGTGTTGTGTGTAAAACAGAGCTGTATAATTTCTGTTGCGAACCTGCAAGGTTTAATGCTCTCCTGTGTTATGCATAGTGCATGAGATGCCATTGCGCTGAATTAAGAATCCACAGTTCAGTTTTAAAGCTCTCCAATTTTATTTGTTTTCTGAGGAGAACAGGGAGGAGGTGAGAAGGGGAAGAAACATTTATTCTTGGGCCTAGATTTGAAGACACCAGAGTGTTCTTTAGGCTCTTAAATTTAACAATGCCTTAAGTTAATTTGTTTGCTGACCTCTTACATGTGTGCTGTAAAGAAGACCATCTTCTACTTTTTAATGAAAAATATGTTATATACTGAAATATCTCTTCATTTTGGATAGGAAAGACAGTTGTTTTGCTTCTAAGAAAAAAAAATGACAGATGTTGCTGAGTTTCATATTCACTTAAGAAAATCTACCAACCCATAAAAGGCATCTTAGTTTTCACATGAATAACATTTATGGACTGTAGTCTTTCCAGGGCTCTTTTGAGTGGGAACCTTGCAACTATTCCAGCTGTTACACTGCCATCAATGATTTCTGGAAATGGCAGTCCAGTATGTACGTCTGATGCCCCCACATCATTCCGAGGAAGAAAGTAAGTTCTGTAATGTGCCTACTGAAACTTGTCTAATACCAATTTCTTGTGCAACTTGAATTTTGTTAGAAATTGCAAGAATACTGAATAAAATGGTTTTTCAATGAAGCAGGTCATGTTATGGCTCTTTAAAGAGCTGTGTACCTGCTTTTGAGAATTTTACTACTCGCAAATGACTTAGTATGCATAGTGTTTCTCTTCCAACAGCTGTAGGCTTACAGAACTGTGCCTTAGTAATACTATAATGGACGGGAGGCTGTGTGTGCTTGACTAAAAGAAGGTTTGTGTCAATAAACTGGGTGTTCTCTTCCTGTTAATTTGTCAAGTTAAGAGCAAGACTGCACCCTCAACGTTTTATGGGAATCATGATGTTTTTCTGATGACACTAGATATTTCTCCTCATTTTCTTAATTATGTCATGCTTTATTTTTCAAATACAAAGTGCTAAACTCAAGCATATATAAGGATTTTTTAAAGAGGAATTTTGTGGAAACAGTTTTTCTACTTTTCAAAAAACTAAACTTACTTGAATTTACATAACTTCCTTTGTTATTTTAGTTGCAGCAGAAAGAGGAATTTCAGATGAATGTATAGTTTTATTTTCTTTAACATTTTAGAAAAAAATTACTTCTTATCAGTTTGGAAATAGTAGTTGATATGTGTTTGTAATAATTCTGTGACTCAGCTGTTAAGGAGTAAGCTTCACATAATCTGTGATTCAAAACTATTTCCTGTATGGTATTTCTCTTCTGTATTCAACAGATGAGAAAATACGTAAATATATATACCATTAAATATATGGTAATAAGTTGTAGTTGAGTATATAACCATCACATGAACTAAAGAAGTTCCTGTTTTCACTCTCCATGTGTGTTTTCCTCTTCACCAGTCTAGTTTATGGAAAGCTATGCTGTGTTAGGAGATTTGCAGTCAATTCATTAATCCTTAGATCTTGAGTCATTCTTCTTAAGGTATTTTTGTTGAACATGAGTTCATGCAAGTTTTCGCAGTCAAAATAGGGTAAAACAGCATTATGTTTTGATTTAATGTTGCATTATGAGTTCCTTTAAGATTGTGAGTAGGTAATGTTATAAGAAATTCTCTCAGACCTGAAAACTGAGATGATGACTCTTCAGTTAAATTTTTATTTTTAATAATACTATCTGTCCAGGTCCACAAACTACTTTCATGCCAGCTTTTCTGACTACAAGCTACAAGGGTAGCTGCACTTCTGCAGTTGTGTGTTCTCTTTTCCTAGTCCAGGTTTATTTCACCTAATATCTAGGATGCGCATGCCTTTTGTTCTGTAGAATACTTGCTTTTAATGAAATAGTCTCATAATTAAACATTGGTATTTGTGCTTTGAGCAACTGTCTTTTAATCATAGGTCGGAGCTTGCAAACTAGAGGAATTACTGGTTGGTATCTTTTTTTGTTGTTATTTAGGAGACTAAGCGAACAAAGTCTTCCACATGACGTCAAACGGCAGCGGTTTCATTCACATTGTTCTGAACCAACTGTAGTTAACCAAGCAGTGCCTTTACCAGAAGAACGGAGATACTCCTTCCCGGGATCAATTCAGTCTCCACTGTTCCATGCAGATTACATACCAGATTTAAATCCATTGCATCCAGTGCAAGATACTTTGTTTCCAGACCCTATAAAAACCACGCTCCCCGTGGCCAAAGATAAGGTAATATCTTTCTATGCCTATGCTTTACATCTTACTTCTGAGTAGACAGGGTTCAATGGTGCTCTGGGAGACCACAAAAATTTCTGCAACGTTCTTTGATAGTGTCGGGGAGTCTCTATCATTAGAGCTGTCATTAGAATGAATATCAGTAAATGTGGCTGCCACTATGGTCCTATACAGCCTCCTTGTGCGACTTTGAGTTTGGAGCCTTTTTAGGGGTCGGGGTGGTGTTTGCTTGTGTTGTTTGGTTTCCATACTAGCGTCAGGAAACATACACATGTGCTCCAGGAAGTAGAAAATGGAGGGATGGTCCATTTGACACATGACTTGAGGGCAGGGAGAATCCTAGTGACAGTGTTGTGAAAGAGAAGCACTTAATACCTCCTTCCACCAAAGATCTGACTACTTCTTTAATAGTTTGTGTGGGATAAAAAAAGAAAGCTCACTCAAATCAGTTTTAGTGTTTTTTTTCTCCCTGTTACTGACTGTGATAGTTTCACTGGGTCAGCCCTTGGCTAGTAGCCAACACAGCCATTCACCCACTTCCCTCCACCCCCAAGGAAAGGGGAGAAGGTCGGGGAGCAAGGATAAGGGGGCTTGTAGGTTGAGATAAGAACAGTTTAATAATAGAAATAAAAGAAAACTTAAAATAATACTAATATTAAAATAGTAGTGATAATGATAACAGTAACAAAATATGCAAATGAGTGATACTCAGTGCAACTGCTCACCACCAACCGACCAAGCCTGGCCCGTTCCCAGTTAACAGTCCTGGAGGAGCCTCAATCCCAAACAGAAACTGCAATTCTGGAGACCCCGAGAGAAAGCCAGAGAGAGATAAAAGAGGAAGAGACCTTCACTGATATACTGGACATGACATGATATGATATGGAACATCCCATTGGCATATCTAAATGCAAATTTAGGTTAATTAATTTAAATATTCCTCATCCCCTTAAATTTTGTGCTTGTGGACTAACAGAACACAAAGTCCTTCACTTCCAGCAACAAAAATGCAAACACTGGTGCATTATCAGTGTCTCTCTCATAACGAGTCCCAGGCTGAAAAGCAAAACGCAGCACTATTCTAACTACTGGAAAAGAAACCCAGCTCTGTTCCAGCTAAAAAACAGGACACTGATAGGCAAACTGTTGATGTTGATGTCAACAGAAGATATCTCTGGTCTTTCACTGCTTATTCCCTGAAAGGCTGCAGATACTCATGAGGCAAAAATTATTTTCTATGGATAGACATTTTATAATAGATCAAACAAATTTAAATTTAAAACCTTTGCAGAAATGTCTTCTGGGGAGTTGTTCAGTATGAAGTCAAATGCTGTAAAACTCTAGACAATGGAATAGGTCGTGTGAAATTATGCTGGATTTTTTTTAATGCAGTTGTCTGTGTTTCATGTAGTTGCATCTCTGGCAGGAAAGAATGTTCACTTCTCTGTTTCTTTACTTTTTGAATGTGTGTGTCAAGTTAAGTCAGCAGGTTTTGGAGTTGTTTCAAGCATGTCAGCAACAGACCTGTGATTTGAACAGAAAAGAGCTCTGCAGAACAGAACTCCAGAGAGAAATTCAGCTAATTTTTCCACGTACGTTTTGAATTTGATTACTTAATATCAGTTTGAATGTTCTTCAGGGTCATGGTTCTTCTTTCCTCTTAAATTACAGTATGTCACATCACGTTTCATTCTGTGATTCTTCTGTTACAGAGAGCAGACTCTTTTTGGTTGGGTCCTCACTGAATGGGTTTGGCACTCGTAGCAGTGATGGTGACTTGTGCCTGGTGGTTAAAGAAGAGCCAGTAAGTAATTTAAAGCACACATAGTTAAAGTCTGTTTTTAAAATGTATGTGCTCTTACAAAGCTGGATTCTAAAATGAGAAACAAATGGTCAAATCCTTTTGATTTAATAACATTTTTACACTCATAATAGCTATGAACTGTGGGCACAATGTTGCAAATATGAATGTAACCCTATAAACCCTGTAACCCAACAAAACATTCAAAAAATAAGTATTATTTTCACTCCATAAGTGAAGAAAGCACAGCAAAACAGGGGAGTAAACTGACTAGAATCATGAAGAAAACTGTTTAGAGAACTCTTAACTAATTTTAGATAAAGGACAACTTCTAATAAGTACAATTTTGAAATTTTATTATTTAGATTCATAGCCACTAGTTCTAGTGAGCAGGTGTAAGAGGGAATTTGATATGCAAAATATCTTAAGTATTTTTGGTGAGAGAAAATGTGTGAGTAAAATTTAGGTTGAGGGAAAAGATGTAACAAAAAAGAAATCTAGAGCATAATTTGGAAGAATTGAAGCATCCTTGAAAAGGAAGGAAAGGACATTTTTGTGTAAGTGGGACTATGTTTCCATCAAGTTCTAAGATTTTGAATGTCTGAGTTACTTTGCATATTGAATATTAATTGTTCTGTCTGGCTTTTGCCACACTAATGTATATCTAGGCTGTGGAATATGTTGCTGTACGTGTTCATGTCTTATTCGGAGAACAGATTTTACTTGAAAAGTAAAGCATGCTTACTTGGAACACCTAAATGAGAGATACTAATGTTTTTCTTTAATTTTAATGTCGTATTTCAGGTAAATCAGAAGACTGAAGCAAGGCATATACTCAGCTTAGTCCAAAAACTCTTCAGTACTAAACTTTGTAAGTTCCTGGCTACAGTGAGGTGGTAAGATTTTTGGCAGTTCTGAAAGAAGTATTGGTGAACATTTGTAACTAATTTATGTAATCGCATCTTGTCAAGCATTAATCACATTATTGTTTGGAGAAAAGCTATAAATATTTAGTAATGTTACTTGGTGCTGATGGATTGCAATTAGAAAAACATAATGTTTGCCTTGCAAACTGTTGGACTTCAAGAATTGGTAGCATCTAAAATGACTTTTGAATTGTGGACCACAGCTGGGTAGGGGAGGGAGGTAGATTTCTGTTTTGGAAACTTCTGTTAGTGAACTTTTAGTATTTTGGGTTGCAGTACCTTCCCAGGGACAGTACTCGTAAGAATTTGTGAAATACGGTGTCACTCACACCAGACTGTAGAATTGATTTGGGTTGGGGAGGGGGCCTTGATACTAGTGAAATAATTAACTTAGGTTCCTAGTGAAGAAAACATTAAATGTTGACAGTGCCAGTCATAGTACCTACAGGAGAAAGAGTTCAATTCATAGTTCTTACAAATTGTTGCTTAGACTCCCTTCAGATGAATTCACATGAACAGTTCTTGACTTAAATGTGAAAGCCTCCTACTTCAAAGAGGCTTTTGTTACCATTCTTTGAATTATAAAAGACACTGTCATTTCTTGATATCAATGACTCTGTCCCCATACTTCTTAGAATTGTGATATATTCTTTAATGTTCCTCCTTATATTGCTGTTATGAAAAGTCCTGCAATAGTAAAAGGAAGAAACCATAAATTTAAATGCAGACCTCCAAGATTTCTTCATTGACAAGTGTGCATACCCAAATTTCAACAGTTCACTTGAAGAGAGACTTGATACATCCATTGCAGAATAGGCATCTGATATTTAATAGCTTATTTTGATTGTATATTGATGTTTGCATATGGAGTTTAGAACTTAGTCTGCGTTTGCCTAGGATGCAAGTTGTTCCAGTGCTTCTGAGATAAAGTAGTTGTGATTTCAGGGATCAGAAAGGGAGTATCTCAATATACTATCACTGTGATAAAGTAGTTGTGATTTCAGGCATCAGAAAGGGAGTATCTCAATAAACTATCACTATCTTCTTTTTTTCAAGAGGTTGTGTTCTGTGACAGCTTCAGACAAAATCGATTTTGTTTGCTAGGGAACATGAGTATCAGAAAGGCATGTTGGTCACGTGGGAGAGATCACTGAAGGTTTTTGTTTGTGCCATTGCTCATTTTTTATTCTTTCCTAATTCTCTGTTATCTTACAAATGCCTTTGGTCAGCTTCATTTAATCAAAATGTTCTTTGGAAGGTGAGGCTGGACAAAACACTACTGATACTACTGCTCCTGTCAGACTCTTAGTTGTGTTATGCAGACTTCTTAGATCATCTCTTCATCATCTTAGCATCACTGGGGGCATGAATTCCTGTACCTAGCTATCTGTGCTTGTGCCTGTCTATGAATGTTCTGCGGATAGAACTGATAAACAAAACTTGTTTGAAAATGTTCACCTGATTCAAACTGAAAAGGCTTTGCCATATGGATCTTTCCAGTTGGATTTAGCTCACTTACAAACTGTAGCTCAACTATGCTAAGGTTCAGTACTTCTGAAACAAGAGGATTGCCCTGTTATTTTGATCAAACCTTATTTAGGCAAATATAATTGCTATCATCCATAATTTCAAAACAGCTTGTGAGTTGGTTTTGGTTCGGACTGGAGTGGGAGTTTTCCCAGGCTAGACCTCAGAAAAAAATAGATTCATATACTTTTTCTTCAGGAAACGATCTTAGCCATATGTAATTCAGTGGTGTCCTTGTTGGCACTACTGCAGTTTTGTGGAGTCAGGTTTATGTGCTTATAAATGGCTGTTCATTGTTGGCTCCAGATTGACTGCTAAGTTCTTTTTTAATAGAACGGCAGTTTTAAGTGATTTCCTACCTTCTACTGTCTTCAGAAGTCAGCTGCCACTTAATCATTGATGGGAACTACAAGTACATATGTTTAAAGAGAGAGCCTACAGAAACTGTAGTTCTTCTGTTACTTCAACTTCAACCAGAATTCTAGGTTTGCAACTTTTAGAGGGTTATGCTGCTGCTGGGTACAAGCAAGTGTAAGGTTTGTCTGTACTAAGCATCTTTAAGAACTACAGTTTAATTCCAACAGTATTGTGTATTCTATTGCGTGTGCTTTTTTTAATGTCCTAAAAAGTATGAACCTTCTTCTGATCATTATTTTTTAAGTTGGGAAACAAGGAAGACCCAGGGAACTACAGG
>NW_010295393.1:0-753 GCF_000700745.2 Antrostomus carolinensis
GGTCCAGCCTCGCCCTCTGCCCCACCGGGGACCCTCATCGCCCTTCCCGGGGACTCACCCAGCCCCGCCGTGATCCGCCACCAAGCAGCGCAGCCCCCCCAGCCCCTCGAGCAGAAAAAGGGGGAACCCTCAGGGAAATGAAGGCGATTTTTAGGGTGAGCAGCCGCGGGCTCTGCGCCCCGAGGATGGAAAAGCTCCAGCTCCGGGGGTTTTTGTTGTTGTTGTTGTTTTTTGGGGTTTTTTTCCAAGCCACGGGCTCGGTGAAGAGGAAGGATAAATATTGCCCCGGGCTCCAGCCCTGCGCGGCGGGAAAGCCAAGCTGAGACCAAACCCGGGGCTATTTTCAAAGCAAACAGAGCAGAGGCGCTTCCTGCGCGCAGGCAGCAGCAGGGCTGACTTTCGCAGGGGGAGTGAGTGGGAAGCTGCCAGGGGGGATCCCTTTCGCCCAAAACTCTCCTCCCCAGCGCAGACATGTGGGCTGGGGCTGCTGTCGGGCCCGACGGTTGCGGAGCAGGACTGCGCAGCACCGCGCAGCACCGCGCAGAGCCCTTCCCACGACCTGACTCTCCACTTCCCTAACAGGGAGAGGGTAGGAGGGTGCCAGCGGGCGGATGGTGACAAGGAGGGATGGAGGATGCTGGCAATAACCCCCCGGCTGGGGAAGGGGCTGGCAGGCAGGTAGGAGCAGGGAGGCCCTGGGGCTGAGCCAGGTGCAGGTTGCTGAGCTCTGCTCGATTAGGTTTGACCTCGCAG
>NW_010295394.1:0-3726 GCF_000700745.2 Antrostomus carolinensis
GATCCCCTACGGCTGCCCATGCCTTTAATGGTTCACATCCTTCCACTGACACCCCCTGGTATCTGGGAGCCCCAGCTTTGCATCCTGACAGGCACACAAGCCCGGCTGGTCCTGCCTGACATGGTGCCTGCAGATCTGTGGCACCCAGCGATTAGTGTGAGTGATGAGATTGCTTTATGATACTCATCTCCACTATCATTTGTTGGCCAGGTCTGTGTCTCTGTCATTTATCACCTCCCTCTTTTCCTTGTTGTCCCTTTTGGCAAGGTCCCTGATAAAGTCCCTTCACTGGAGCAGATGCTCTCCCCTCCCGCATGTCCCCACGCTCCTGCCTAGGGACAGGAGTGGGATGGGACAGTGCCAGACCCAGCTGGCCTGAGACCCAGTGAAGCTGCCATCATGACACATCCTGGAGCAGCAGCTTTCCCTGAACAAATCATCCTCGATGGCTTTGCCTCTCGGACAGGGGGGGAATTGTTTCTAAGCAATTTTTAAGCTGGTGCTGGGCTTTGCTCCCAACCCTGAGCTGCCTCAGGGTGTGAATCCCGGCTCCATCACCTCCCTCCTTACCACTGCTGCCTCTGGACTCTTCCCAGGATGTGCAAACCGCTGCCGGTATCCATCCCTTGCCAAGTCCAGGACGAGCCGCGGGTACGGAGGGGTCAGGGACGTGGCTGTGGACGTGACCAGAAGAGCATTTCCGGAACAAAAGCATTGCTAAAAGTCACTCAGTGACTTTCGTTTTTGAGTGGAGGCAGCACAGGAGGAAACGAATGGCTGTTTGGGAGGCAGAGTGACGTTTTTCTTTGGTTTTCAGACAGGGAAATGCTCAGCTCGGATCGGCCTGACCCCTCCAGATGCAGTGAGTGACGGCTGAGCAGCTCCTGCCCCAGCCCAGACCCATGACAGAGCTCGGGGTCTCCAGGTACGTGGGGTCTCTCAGGAAGCTGCAGCTTGAAATCGCTTTCTGCCATCTGCCAAAACTTGCCGTGGTTTTCACTGCTCGTTAACAAAGCCTGGACTACGGCAGCGAGAGATAAGAGGGTTCAGGGGGTTCAGAGCAGGGCCAGGTCCTGTCTTGGCTGGGTGTTGAATTCCTGGTTTGGGTATTTTCCTTTCCCTGATCCGAGACCCACTCCCTCCCTGGGTGTGGTGTCAGGGGATGTGCTACCCACAGAGTCCCAGGGTTGTCCCAGAAGAGGAGCACGTGCCCCCAGCTCCATGTGAATTTGGTCGGGTTTTCTCCTCGTCCTGCACCTTTCCATCTCTTTCTTAGGGCTGCATAAGAAAAGCAAGGGCTCCGTAGTAAAACAACTACCACTTTTTCATGGAATCAGAGGAGATGTTGCAGCTTGTCCTTTGTTTCCTCATGGGAAATTCCTACAACTTTTTATACGAGTCTGGTACTTTGTACTTAAAGCATCTAGCAAAGTCAGGCTGATGATGGAAAATCCATTTCAACCTTTGGCACCCGAGGCTTTTTTTATAGAAGGGGGCTGCAATCAGCAATAAACCCCTTAAAAAATGAATTCTGCCTTTTTCTTTTCTTTTTTTTTTTTATTTTTATTATTCCCTTGTTTCTCCTCCCTTTTGCCCTTTCCCTCTCTCCTTCCCCATCTCCAGGTTGTGCAGCAGCGAAGAGGATGCTCTCCAGTTTCCACCTCCACTGCTCTCTGCCGGTTTTTATCATTTTTGGTTTAATTTTCCAAGTTCACGAGCTGCAGACAGGTAGGGATCCCCCTGGTTCTTGCTGATCCCATTGCTTCCAGCTTGAATATCTTCCCAGCAGCCAGTGCAGCTACTCCCCGTGACTGGCGGAGCACATAGAAGGGTCAGGCTCGTTGCCATAAACCTTGTCCACTCCTGTGAGTGCCTCCATTCCTCTGGATCCTCCTTTATTCCTCTGGAATATATGTCAGCACATGCATTCGCACAACCTTGCTGAGCTCAAGTGGAGATTAGATGATGCTGATGACTTGATGATAGTTTGCTGCTATTTCCCTCCCCGCTTTCCCTCTTCCCAGCATATTCCCAGCGCGTCATCGCTTTACTGGGCTGTGTCCAGGGTGCGCTGGACCCTTTGCAGAACCAATTCAACAACAGGAAAAAACAACAACAAATAAATATTAAAAAAAAAATATTCTGGCCTTTTTTTCTGTTAGATTGCTGACCTGAAGCAGCTTCTTCAAGGCAGCCCTGGCAAAAGGATGCAGCACATGGAATGTGCTGCAGAACAGCTGACTCAAAAGTTACCTTGCAAATAAAAGAGTTGATTTGCTTTTGTTTTTCTTCAACCAGAAAGCACTTCTGTGAGCTGAGTGATCAGTTTATTAATAAGCCTTTTTTATTAAATTTCCAAAGATGCCCAGAACACCTGAGATGTTTTTTTATTTTCTCTTCTAATAAGTGCAAACAGCTGAGACTATTTGAATTTTATTTGCACCCAAGTTGGCTGCTTTCTCCAGCCAACCACCCAAAAACCTTCCAACTGCTTCCTTCTTTTTCATCCTGCGCTTTCCCCTCCCTGAGCAGCATGGGCAGCACTTGCCCCCTTGAGAACAAATCATCTTTTAGGGATGTGAAGAACTTTCATGGTAGCACAGGACAGGGAAGCAGCGGAACAGGTGCTGGCCTGGCCCCAGCCCACTCACCTGCCAGGGGTCCCTCTCCCAGCCCTACCCTCAAAGCCTGGTTTCCCCGGTGCAGTTACACTCCCAACGCGATGGCATGGCCCAGAGCACACGAACCACATGGAGCAGCCTCCACTGGTTTTCCAAGCTCAGTCACTCCAGCAAACTCACGACTTCTCCTCCTCTGGGGGTTTCTCTCAGCTCTGCTCAAGGTGAAGGGACCCCCTGGCCCCATCGCCGTGGCCATGGGTGAGGACGTGGTGTTGCCTTGTCGCTTCTCCCTGGAGCAGAGCATGCAGGACATGGAGGTGATCTGGTTTCGAGAACAATTCTCGCCCTTTGTGCATCGCTACAAGGATGGACAGGACCAGTATGGGGAGCAGATGCTTCAATACCAAGGGCGCACCGAGCTGCTGAAGGACGGGCTCGCCAAGGGCAGCGTGGACTTGAAAATTTTCCACATCCAACTCTCTGACAGAGGGAATTACACCTGCTTTGTTCGCCGTGACTCACATTATGACGAGGCTGTGGTGGAGCTGAAGGTGACAGGTCTGTAGTTCATGTCCCTGATATCTCTGATTAACTTCTCCATAGCCAACACTCTTCTTCCTTGTCCTTCTTCCCAGCAGCAATTTCAAGTGGTTGCTTGGGAAATAGAGTTTTATTAAGTCCCTTCTTCCCCTGTCGAGAATGTCTCAGAGAGGTACAATTGCCTACTGAGCGGCCGTAAGGAGCTCATGAGATATGCTACCTACTGCAGAAGTGTTCTTGTGGTTTTCTTCATGTAAATGGATGTAAGAAAAAAAAATGGCATTGGGTATTATATTTAGAATGTGCTTTTATATTTTAATATCCAGACCTGCAGACTATTTTGCTGCAGTAGTAGCCTCCAGAGCAGATCTTTAAATTACATGAAAAAGACTGCAAGAAATGTCCTGACTCCAGATGACACTTGTCTAAAAAAAATAAACCCCTGGGATTTGTCTATATTGAAGTTCACCCCTTCTTGTCAGGGAAAGGAACAGCCAGGCCACCTTATTTCCCTGATATCCAGCATCCCGTGGGATCGCAGAATCACAGAATGTTGGGGATTGGA
>NW_010295395.1:0-255 GCF_000700745.2 Antrostomus carolinensis
TTCCCCACGGGCGGGGATGGGGCCGCTCAGCCCTGCTCTGGACGAGGGGGAGCGCACGGAAAAATTGGGCATTACCGGAAAAAACAACAAAACAAAACAAAACCCAACCCAACACATGCAGCTGAGAGCCCTGGCGTTGCCCCAGCGCTGCCCGGTCCCGCAGGGCCGATGGCAACTGGCGCGGCACGGGGACGGGGCTGAACGGTGCCGTGGTAGATGTGCGTCGTTAACTTAAGGGAAGTCTGTGTTTGCATA
>NW_010295395.1:364-1875 GCF_000700745.2 Antrostomus carolinensis
CCCCGCCCCTCCGCAAACACTCTCAATATGTCTCTTTAACGATATAGGTTGTATTTATCTATGGCATTCCGGCAGGATTGTTAAACTCCTGAGCTCCTAGGGCAACAAACATGGAGAGGAGGAATCCTCCGGCAAATCCTACTGGGGCTCTCATGATCATGAATAAAAATAAAAGGCTTAATCTTCTGCTTTCGGCTAATGAAACAATTTAGCCTCCAAAATATGGAAACGCTCCGATGTGCAGAGCCGGGCTGGGGCAGGGCAGATGCGGGGCCGCGCAGGCTGGGAGCTGCCCCGCACCTCGGGGTGCCGGTCCCGTGGCCACGGGCAGGGGCACCTCACCGGCCACCCCCGCCCCGACCGGGCCGCAGTGCCCCAGCAGGCATGAGGGAGCTCCGGGGTTTTTAATTACACTCTTCCCTTTGCTCCCTTCATTTTTCTGCACCCTTTGCAGCGAGACACACTTGGAATCAGAGTGGTTGTGACATTTTGGTGGCAGCTTATTGTGCAGAACACTTAAAGTTTAAAAAACAAGCCCCATAGAAGTTGAGGGGCTTAAAGCAGCCCCCTTTGTGGGGCAAGACATAGAGTTTTGATTCTGGACAATGGTGTTTCTCAAATTTCTTCCAAAAACCTGCACCCCATCTGTGATCTCAATGAAATCGCTTTTCTCTCTCCCTTCAATTCATTTGGCAAAGGAGAAGCAGATGCATGGGACGGGGTCTGAATTTTAATTATTAGGTTTTACCTGAAACAAAACAGCAAATCCTTTTTACCATGTGTTTGAAGTTAGGAGACGGGTAAGGGAATATAAAATATAATTAAAAAGCTCTCGGATCGTTAGGGAGCTGACAAGAGCCTTTTTAATGAACCTCTCGGAGCGCCCTATAGTAAATTAGCAGAGTGGAGCTTTCCTGACTCACTCTGCCTCTGAACTGCTGCCTTCTCTTTACCTGCCTCTGTGCGTGTGTGTGTGTGAATGTGTGAGTGTGTTTCCACGCCGCACGGCTGCAGGAGAGGCTGCGGCACACGCGTGTTTTCCCGTGCCACGCAAAGCGCAGTTGAAGCGCCGGTTCCCAGCGGAGCTTTCGCTGCCCCGCAGCCACCTGCACGGTGATGGGAGAGGCGGGGAGTGGGGTGCGGGATGTGCCCCGCAGCTGCCTGCCTGGGGCCCGTTCCACCGGCCCACGGAGGTTCGCAGCGCTGGCGGGAACATCCCCCTACACACCCCCCACCCATCCGCGCATTATCTCGAAGTGCATTTAACCATCAATAAGGTGCGAAGGGAAAATTGTCTGTCACTGTAATCCATGCCTGAGGGGCTGGGAAATAAAAAGGGAGAGGGAGAAGGGGAGAGAGAGAAAAGGAAAGGTCTTAAAGAGCCTAAAATGCTCACGGGAGCTGTGGGAATGCGGGAGCCGGGCTCCGCTCTCCGGGCCACCCCCTTTAGCAACAGGCTCCCCGCACAGGGCAGTGCTGCCCTCGGAGCTGAGCCGGCTGGGATAAGGAGA
>NW_010295396.1:0-14904 GCF_000700745.2 Antrostomus carolinensis
GCCTCGCCTCCTCCGCGCCCGCTTCAATCCTCCCTCGCTGTCCCGGCCCCTTCCCGCCTCCCGCCCGGCGAGGCTGACTGCGGAACCGGCCCTTTCGGTTTGCCTTAAGTGCTGTAATTCTCCAGCCGAAATTCCTGCTCTGGTTTTGTCCCGACGGTGAAACGCTGCCCCAGTTTCGGGAGGCCGTGCAGTGTCCCCTCGGTGTCACGGGTGGCCTCTGGGCGAAGCGCTGCGGGTGCCGCAGCAAGGGGCTCGTTCCCCAGGGCAAGGCGAGGTGTCCTGGCCTCGGTGGGGCCTGCCGGGCACCTGCCTGCCAGCTCCGGGACCCGACGTAGCTGCAAGCCGAAATTCTTCTAGAACCGCCTCATTAATCTGTTTGAAGAGCTTTAGTAAAGCATCAAGAACAGCATTTAAACCAAGCTGCTGGCCCACATCATCCAGCTGGGAGCGTGGGTGCAGCAGGCTGTATTCATCTCTTCGGAGTGGGAGGATGGTGTCATGCCATGAAAAGCCGTGGCGCTGGCGCTGGCTGAGCGCCTGCCTGTGATAAAGTTGTACTTTTTGAGACAGGACGTGCCGCTGTGAGTGTCTGGAGGTACGCTGCACTGTCAGGAGAATCTTCTCCGTTAATAACCTCGTAAATTGTCATAGGGAAGTAATAAAATGAGAATGCTCAACAGTGATCTGACGGCAGTAAGTTGTACCACTCCTTCCTAAGGTACAGGCTGAGTCTGCAGAATGTATGTTTTGTCTTTCTTCAGTAGTCACATTTTACTTCTTTGTAGTAACGTATTTTTTCACATTCTGGCAGGTGTTCCTGACCATATCAGTCAGAAGAAAGCTCTAGAAAAAAAAAAAATCAGGAAGGAGGAGTTAAAAGTGACAGTGTTCCTCGAAACATCATCAGAGATCCGATCTCAAGGCTGCAGGAGTTTTTCCCCTTTGCTTCAAGAGAGCAAATGTTTGATTTCATCCCTCACCAGGACTATAGGTGAGCTTATTCTCAGCCTTAGACATTAATTTCCTGACTCTTAAAATAGGACGTATGCTGCTATGGTATTTCAATAGGTGTTTCCATGATTTTGGGTTGTCATGTGTATTTTTGGCTTGGATATAAAATTAACCTTTTTAGTGCAATTTCTTTTCCCTTAAAACTTGTTGGCAAGATTTAGGAGCAGAGTGATTAGTTCTGGCATATTTATATTTAAATAAAATTCCTTAAGTGTTTTTTAAAATATATGGGAATGATGCCAATACTTAGAAGAGGAAAATTGTTGTCAGAGTGGAGAGAGGGACTAGCTAAGACTTTTATTTCTCAACACACTCATAAATTGTCTAGATCTCTGTATAAGGTGGTGACAAGTCTCCAGATGATACGGAATGATTGACAAGATTAATGGGAAAGAGCTAGTATGCATTTTTGCAATGCAAGCCACATGACATTAAACAAATGGGTATTAAGTACCACACAACTGAAGTGATACATTGCAACAAATAACTCCCAATAGGGACCACGTTGCCACGGTGGAGGCAACAAGAACAGATGGATGAGACCAGCTTGCATAGCTGTTTGTGGAGAAAATTGTCAAAGTGGACATGAGTACTGACATCTTCCAGAAATGGCCCCAAAAGACCCTGTGCAGTCACTCCTAAGCCAGAGCTGTGAGAAAATTGTATGCTTTTAATCAACGCAGTGAATGGTGGGCACTGAGAAATTATTCTATTGCATTCAGCGTCGATGATATGCAAACCATATCCAGAATGTATATTGACAGTGTATGAGATATGTACTGACAGTCATGTAATGCCTGCACATCTCATGGGTATATATACATTGCTGAGTTAAACAAATGTAGTCAGAACATGTAGTGGACTTCCTGCTTTTGTGATACAAAGACACAAGCCAGTTGTGAGCAACAGGATAAATAAGGTTCTGCAATTGTTGCATTTATCTTGTGTGGAAATAATAATGCTTGCGTGGTCACAGTTAAATGTGGTGCAGTCATCCCAATGAGTGATACAATACTTAAACATACTTCCTCAACGTTTTCATAATTCAGCTGTTGGTGGCCAAAGATAAACCATAAATAGCTCAATCTTACTGTGGTCAGATATAAACACAGATCCAGTGTTCAGTGGCGTAGATGGGATCCGTGCAAACCTAAAGAGAAGCAGACATAGACGAGTTAGCATAGATCTGAATGCTGAGGAGCACAGTTCAGTTTGGTGCATGAAGACAGTGTGGTTTCCATAAACAAATCTTGCACCTGACATTGCTTACCATGCAATAGGTGATCTTTAAGGTTATTCTGGTCTTTTGGAGGATTTTTCACAACTGAAGCATGAACCTCAGTCTTGATAAAAATGGAAACAAAGCTATCAGAGATTATTTCACCCTTGAATAGTAATCAGGTGAGTAGTTTGCTGAATGTGAGCTTGAAACATTGAGAATATATAAGCAAAAACCAAAAGGGCCTTTTTTTGTTATAGCTGGTAAAAGTTGAATTGAAAAAGAGGCATTCTCAGTAGTTTTCATATGTCAGTACATGCAGCAGAATTACTGGAGTGCAGAATGCTCTGGTCAGTCCTGTTTGCAAGACTTATGCTGCAAAACATAATCCTGGTACCCCTAGATGTTAAGAGATGCTGGGAAATCGGCTCAGGTTTGCTCTCTTCACTTTGTGTCACTGAGTTACAGGGCTTTTCTAAGTCGGTCAGTCTGCTTTGCTGTCTTTGTAGCATGACAAAATTTGCATGGAAATACCAGGGAATCCTACAGCTGGAGTGAGAGGAACAATTTTAACAATAGTAACGCCTTCATGTGCCTAATGACAATGCTAGGGTGTACTTCTAGATATAAGTAGCTTTTTGTCATGTTGCAGCTGAAAACAGGTACACAATATACCCTGTATATTTACTGTAAAAAAAGAAGATGAACTAATAGAAGATTGACCTTGATTGATTATCAGGGAACCTACTGTCATTTGCCTCAGGTAGACATACATCTTTGTTAACTTGTAGGGAATGTATTACTTCAACATCTGAAGCACCACCTGGCTGAAGGTGATGTGCCAGTGCTCTTTTGGAGCAGTATCCATGTGATTCCTTCTCTTTAGAGGCCATGCTGAGTGTTCTTTCTGTGTCTGCAGTAGGTAACTTCTCAGAGGGAAGGCAAAAGCATGGAAAGGTGTTATGTCCTATTGCAATTTTAATCTGTTCACAGTGTATATGCACCTACTAGAAAGATGACTTTTGTATAGCCACTCCTGTGCAGGAAAAGGATGATTATACCTGATTTAACTTTTCAATATAAAGCGCTGCAGATAGGCAGAGGCCAGTGCTGTGTTTGCTCCTCCTTGCAGTTAAAAAATAAATAGGTCATAATTCTGGTTCCCTCAGACAACTGCAAAACATTGCGTAATAATAAGAAATTAGCAGAATGACCTCAAGGATTGAGAGCCAAGAGTAGACAGCTGACACCCACACCATCTCCTTCTCATTTCCCTAGGAGACTAGGAGTATCTTCATTGTTTCAAGTGAATTTCTTATGCTTGCAGGTGTCAATTTGAGATTTGTTAAATTAAAGAGAGCTTTGCTCTTGAATTCCTTATGTCACCAACATCCCTTTCTTCTAAGTTGGCTTTCATTCTTCCAAATGAACAGAAAATTTTACACTCTGTCTTGTGACTTTTCCTGATATATAGGGTAGTTCATCATAAATAAATGCTTGTAGTTACTTGGTATAAATTAGTTAGCTGTTATTTACTGGACCTTACAAATGAGTAAAACTACATTCTGTTGCTGCACGTTTATTTGAATTATTTGCAATACCCTCACACTTCTGGGTAAAGTATGTCTTCCAGCTTCAAAATGGACATGGTTGCAGCAGGCTGGCTATTGGTAAGAGGGATAGATGCGAGAAGGGTAGAGGAATGACATGCAGAAGGTCTGTTTAGTCAGTGGATGGCAAGAGCTAATTCATAAAGAAATTATTGTGCCGAGGCATTTTGTGTAGCCCCATCACAAACAGTAGTTATTCAGCTCGTAGTGTTGGATGCATGGTTATTCATACTGGAATTTGACAAACATCTACATTTCAGTGGTTCTTTTGGAATAATAAAAAAAATCAGTGGTTGCGATGGAGGTGTAATAAGCCATGCTCACTTTCTGACTAGATAATAGGAAGCTGTGTTATGAATTGCCTGGAGAAATAAAGAATTTCCTGTCTTTTTCACATCATGAGCAAGAACATCACCTTCATAGAGGGCAGAGATACAACTGAAGTACAGATTTACTTCCATAGCAGTCCTGAGTCTGGAGTTAAGAAGTAGACCTACTTTGACAACCATGTCTCAGTTGTTTCCATGATCCCAAGAGCAGAAAGATGCTTTAGAAGCTTTACCAGCCGTTTTTGGCAGAAAATTAACCAAGACTGAACTCTTTGGTCATGATTGAACCAATTCCAGTAGTCAAGCTCATTATTTAGTGCTTTTTGGGACAATTTTTTTCCATTGCATTAGAACATTTATTCCATTCTGTTAATAGGTAGACAAAGAGGCTTTTCTTTATTTCAGTGCCATTCCCAGTTTGGGGTTTTTTGGTGTTTGTTTGGGGCTTTGTTTTGTTTTGTTTTTATACCCTCCAGCCATGTGACATTAAAGGTTTGCAGTAGAACAGTAAGAACACAGAAATGTTTTGCATGATTCAGGAGGTACAAATTGGATAAAGCAAAGAATAAAGATAAGAAGAAACCGGGCTGTACGGATCTTGTAGTGCCTTTGGGCTGGATAGTTTGACCACCTCAGCAGAGAGGCTACTAGTAACTCTTCCTCTTATTTCATTTTATGTGGGAATGTCATCCCTATGGCCTCCCCTTTCACAACACGGCAAGGGGCTGGGACTCCCAGGCTGGCCCATGAAGTCAAGGTGATACTTTCACTGCAGTGGGCTGTTGCAGTGCTGCATGCCATGAGCAAACTGAGTGGAACGTGTCTAGTAATTATCTGTTGCTGTGTGGCAAATGTGAGATGTTGAGTGAAAAGCAATAGATTACCAAAACCACTCTATCTTATTTGTTCCCTCACCAAACCTGTTCTGCTTTTTTTTTTTTTGGATATGCCTGCGATAGTTTTCTTGCAGCCCCCAGAAAACCACGGATGTCTTGGACTGAGTGGAAAATTATAGCTGGCAAAGGGCTGCAGTCCCATTGTTCAGCATGATGGAGCACGCTCTGTTTTTTTAGAAGGTGGCAGGAAAGAAGGTGTACAGTGTCTGTCTGTGCTCCTGGTGTAGGGGGGAATATGACTTTGTAAGGGTTAGACAGGCAGTGCAAATGATGAAGTCTCACAGGATGGAAAACAATTCTCCCTCATTCAGGAGAGGGAATCCTCTTCCTCCTCCCACCAGGACTGGGAATTCTGTCTTTCCCTCTCTCCTTTTAAGAGATGTTCCCTCTTTTGTGTGCCTAGGCTTATTGCTGAGGCATCCCATTAAGAGAGTCACCACACCTTCTTGTTAGTTCCTGGTGTGCTATCAGTACTTCATTTGGCCCACCTTTCCCACCTCAAATCAGGCCCCAGAAACTGCCTCCGCCCTCCCACCCACAAAGGCTTTAGCACCCTGACGCCACGCATGCCAATCCCCTGTGCTAAGGCTGAAGGTGGCTATTCAGCGATGATGTTCTGCATCGTGCCAGAGGATCAGCACCTCTCATCCAGCTGCCTGCTGTGTGCCACCTTAGGGAACGTGCCTTAGCTGGGCAAGCCATTTGAGGAAGAGACCGCAAATGAGAATGTAATGAATGGTAGCTAAAGAGAAATTGGTGAGCAAAGCTGTTTTGCAAACAATGCAGTGTTGTTCCTAGAGATCTAGAGCCTTTTGGTGAGGCAGGTGAGAAATAGTGGGTAATGGTGTGCCTGGCAGCGACAGTGTAATGAGAGAGTGAGGGGCTCGAGGTTGCCATTGAGAGAAAGAGCAATGGGAAGGCAGAAACAATTGAAAGACAAACCAGTGAGGTTTTGTGGAAGACGCAGAAGGCTCAGAAAGAGGTCAGCAAGGGGAAAGAAGGTAAAGCAGGTAAATAATGAAAAGAAGATGCAAAAGAAAAGTTAGGCTGATGAAGAAGATGCAGTGTAGTTACAGAGATCTGAGGGATGGCACTCAGCAGTAAATCTGAAGGTACAAAAGCTACTTGACTCCATATGGCACAAGAAGCGTGTTGTGGTATCATGTGAGCTTGTAATGTGTCAGGAGCCTGCTTGCTGGTGCCTGGGTGCACGGTGTAAACTGGAGAACTTAGTGGTGGTGCAGCCTACTCTGATATTTGTGCTGTCACTGACTGAAGAGTATTAGGTGCCCTTTCTACAGAGGATCTTTGGGTCTGCTGTCATTTCTAAGGAATCCAGTTTGTGCGTACAGGGGCTGCTCCACAGTATGAGCCAAACAACGGTACATGGTGATGTGGATATTTTGACAGCATGGCCCCAGCTCTGGACAAACACACTAATGTAAGCATGTGCAGAGGAAAGATCTTCTGTGGACCAGCATATCGCTGTCTTGGAAGTTATGCCCTAAATGCTCATTCCACCAAGGTTAGTTAATTTATTCTGGGACAAGGTTGTAAACGAGCAGCTGGTGGGCTCCTCTTAGGTTCTAGATATACAGTTATTGACCTTTGTTTCTTCTGTGATAGATACAGAAAGGCAGGAGAGGGGTCAGTGTAAGGGACTGAACTGGGTCCTTCCTTAAAAAATACTGAATTAAATTATTGGCATCTGGTAGGACAGAAGGAGAAAGCTGCTTATCTATTGTATTGAAATTCTGTCGTTGAATAGATACAAAGGTAGGTGACTTGTTACTTCACCACAGTGCATTTTGTAACCTTGTAATACAGTTTGGCTTATTTCTTGTAGAGCAGTGGAGGGAGCAGGTTTTATTGTATTGTTGATTCCTGCCTGCTGAAATTTCCATTTCCGTTTCACAAGTATTGTTATAAAATAAAAAAGCCTGACTTGTACTCTAGCTTCCGTTTGGTTCCTTTGGTCAAATACCAAAACGAGGCTGTCATTTCACCATGAAGTAGAAAGTCTGACCAAATAAGTCACTAATTTGAGCAAATGTCAGTTGGAGAACTCCTTCGTGTGTGTTAAAACGAGTTTTAGAAGATTTTAGGCAGTCTGACAACCACACCTACTTGGTTTTGTATTGTAATTTAATGGTGGGTTTCCTTGTGAAAACTGGTTGACACATGGACAAGTTTCCTATTGGCATCATCTTATTACCTAACATATAATATTACTTATTATGTTTTTTCTTTCTTCTCCCTTGTATTATATCTGGTGAGTAAATGCTTATCAATTAAAAATAAGTGGGTGGAGTTAGGGCAGGGCAAAGGGTAGAAATTACATTATCATTGAGAACATCTGTGGTGTCAAGCTTCAGAAGGTAACAGCCTTCTCCTAGAGATAGCTTTGGCTCTTAGAATGTGTAATTTTTATTTGCTTCTGTCTCTTGAAGCTTGCTGGGTTCTCCACTACAGATGAGTATATATTCTCAGAAAGGCAGTGGGTTGGCATTTTGAAGGAGCGAGCATGGAAGAAAACAGAGAGGGCTATGGCCTTGCAGGCAGCAAGATTTTGTCTATCTGGGTGATTTTGTTTGTGGTGTTGGTTTTGTTGCCTTCAACGTTTAGAATGTCACTGGGGATTTCTAATTTCTATGTGAAAATTGTAATAAAAATGTTAGAGGTAAGTTGAGAATTCAGTTAAAAAGGTATATGTTTACTACAGGACATGTTTAATAAAAAAATAAGTATCTGTATTTTTTATATAGATGCCATAAAAGTAATCAGAAATAATTTCATTGATTTGGATGTGTTGTTGCAATTTTAACTTATATGACAGTTCTTTTGAATGGTGTCTTTAATGATATCTAGTTATGTGCTGGGTTATAATCTGGTGCTGGTTTGAGGTTGTTTTGGTTTAAAGTAGAGATTCCATGATATATTGCTTTTAATTCAAGCTGGTTTGACCACTTTGTGCTATACTTGTGACAAATCAAATATAAATAAAAAGATGTATTAGTTTGTGAGCGCCGGTAAGTAACAGGAATATGTATTTTAGGTGTACATAAATTTTAGTGGCTTTACTTGGATTATTTTAATTACATGGTATTAATGTGTACTGTTCAAGGTAGGAATACTGACTGTGTGTATTTGCTTCTCCCACTTAAAAATCTGTGGAATCCAGCAGCTACAAGTTCTGCTGTAGGAGACTTGGGGAATCCATGCAGTCTCCTAAAAGTGTAATTTTTCTAGAGATGAACAGGTCATGGCTAAGATCCTGTTTCTGCTCACATCAGTAAAAGTTTTCTGGAGCTTTTAATAAGCCAGAATTGCATTTATTTTTTCAAGTCTGATGTTTCATATCCATCAGTGGCCAAAAGTAGGTGCTGTGAATTCATCATATTGAACAGTGAAACATTTCCATTTTCCAGTAGATTAACTTTGTCTTTCTGGCATAAACCTGCTTTTCATTAATATACTTTCTTCTTGTGGCAGAAAACTTATTGCTAGTATTGTTACTATTACTATTATTAAGCTGTTTGTGAAGCAGAACGTGTGTAACAATGTGATACAGTTAATATCATGACCATCTTACCAATTCTGTCTTATTACACTAGTCAATTCTGTGTTATTTCTGTTTTATAATTCTTCTGTCTTTTTTGTTTGTTTGTTTTTTTTAGGTTTTTTTTAAGTACTGATTAAGAGCTCTCGGGCAGGGACTGTCTTCAGCTGTATGAACATCATTTAGTATAGTAGACATGACTGCAAACTTTAGGGGTTACTTGTTTTTTTCAGATTCTGATGTCAACGGGAAATTACTGCTTGCAGTGGCAATATTTAATATTGGCTTTTGTATGTGATACTTTTTTTTAATCAGCCAGTGGTATGCTAATTGAATTCTTAATTGGTACCCTGGGTAAGAGGCTCGTGGCACTTGTATGTGGAATTGATTTCATCAGGCTCTTCCATATCAAACACAAACCTGAGGAGGTATTTGGACAGCTTTGCTGCTGCAGTTGGCAGACATTAAAATAATTTCTGTATTTTTTTTTTCCCCTGTGCATTTCCCAACTTGGGAGGGTATTTAACATATGTGAGTGCTTAATACAGGAAGGCATTTCTCTTTGGGAAAAGCATGTTAAATGTTTTCATGACAGGTTATGAGCATGATAATTTTGTGCTCAAAATGTGGAGGATTAATTTATCAAAAAAGAAGTAACTAAGCTAAAGGTTCTGTGATCAGATAGAGCCTTTTCTGTCTAGTTCCCCAGTTCACCATTGCCACAGCAGCTAGTAACAGGAAGAGCACAGCTCCATGTACTGCAGTTCAGGCTGCCTTGCCTTGTTCTTTAGTTGAAACTTGTTCCCTAACTGCCCTGTGGGCAAAAAAGGACTTTCCTCTGTTTTCATCTTGTGATTAATTTCAGCTCTTTTCTTTGAAGTATTGTTAAAATGCTTCTCATTGTGCCAAAAGAGTAACCAGGAGCTATCTTGGCAGGAAACGGGAGGGAGAGAGGATGGAGGGAGTGTTATGTTCCCTTTGCGTGTGCTGTGGCCCACTTGGCTCTTTGGAAGCAAGGGTGGGACTGGGAAATCCTGGGTTAAAGCTTGTGTGTGCAATTGCTGGGCCTCTTTGGGAGTCCTGAGGCTCATTCACCAGCGTGTGGCTGACATTGCTGCTTGGGATGTCGCTGGCTTTAAAGCAGGCTTACATGTGCCCTTTGTTTAAGAACTGAACAACTTGACTCTGATAGCCTAGTGAAGTGCCAGCTTGTTTCTAGCTGTGACGTTAGCTACCTGAGATCTTGCTAATGGAGGAATGCACAAAGACCATCCTTGGTTCCTGTTGCTAGCCTGAATGGTGAAATAGGATAGCTATGCTATCCAGATAGCTATGCTAAAAATACTAAGAGCAGGTGCTTAGTCATGTATTAGCATGCTACTAACTAGATTGCAGGAATATCAGTGCTCCAGGAAGTGCCAAAGATGTTTCACCAGAAATCCAGCCAGGAGCACTGTGACTGGATTCTCCATTGTCTTGTGTTTGATTTAGTCTGTTGTGTAGACCAGCAAAATTAACAGAAAACGTATCACCTGAGAACACTTTATATTTGCTTCTTAAAGCTTTAAATAACTATGCAAATTGGGAGGCAGAGGGAAAACGTGTTTTATTTTCCTTCATGTTTTGTCAATTTGAGAAAAATAAGAGTAGAGACTGAAATTGAGGACTTTGGAGTCAAATGACAATTTTTTTCGAAGTTGTGTTTCCCAAGAAAGCCTATCTGTGGCCCTTACTGGATTTGCTGGGAGCTCTGCGCGTTTTCAGGATAAAGCCAAAGTGGGCAGATCTATTACTAAGCGATGAGTAATGGTGGCACATGATGAGTTAAGTAATTTTAATTTCTTGACTTCGGTTAAGTGTTTTAACAGTGACTGGAACAAATGGGCAAGACACAATGCCTGTATGGAAAGAATTCATACCCTTTGCTGTCTCTTCATCAAGGAATCTAGATACTTGTTTCTTAGAAGCAAAACAAACTTTTTACAAAAACAAGATTCAAGGTTTGAAAATTTGGGGACTGATTGCTTTTGTTTGTGGTTTTCTGGTTTTGTTTTTTTTTTGGGGGGTTACACATGGACATTATAATAGTAAAAGATCTCAAAGACACTAATTTCTCAATTATATAACTTAGCCCATAATTACTATTATTACCATTCATTTATCCTTAAAATATTTCTGGAAATGATAAAGATGAATTTGGTTTGGTTTCTGATAGGGTGATTCTTTCCTATATGCTTGTAAACTTTTATTTGTGAAATAGTGTGTTTTCTCTAAGCTTTGTCTTTGCTTGGCTGTAATAGGATTTGGTGGAAATGATGATATTAGCAGAGCTGTGCTAGGGACATTATTTCAGCTCTTTAGTGTTGCAGCTGCACAAGAAAATGCGTTTGCTAGAATAAAATCTTCACCATGCTCTTGCAGTCCTGTGGAGAGTTAAGCAAACATGTTAAACACCTGTAGCTCCATTTGCCTAGAATCTTCTGGCATTTGATAAGATCTGAGCTTCTGTATGAAATTGGATTATTGTTGTGTCTTGAGAAATACATGTAGGAAGGACATCAGACAGCTAATAATTCTGGATATTCTTTAAATTGATAGCTGACTTGCACATTGAAGTAGCCAGTACGCTGTAAACTCCCACTGGAGCATGGACAGATGTGGACTGTTAAGCTAGTGGAAGAAGCTCACTGCTGTGCTTTCAAATACATGGTAATCCTGAGCTAGCTGCTGCATTAAAAACCAAATAAATGATACTTGTGCTTTTTATCCCATATGAACTTTTGGGACCCTTTCAACATACTTCATCTGTTCTCACTGGAGCAGCCAGATTTGTGAGTGCTTTTCACTGTCCGATTGTGGACAGTCACTGCTTGCGCGTCCTCTCAGACATGCAATATAATACACAGATCATTTGATCTGGGTTCTTGTTTGGGACATGAAAGGGACAGAGGCCAGACAGAAAGGACTGTTGGATGGGAAGGTTATAAGTGCTTGATCTTAGATGGTGATTTGAGCTTGCGCTAAAAACCTGCTGACATTCTCTTCGTAATTCTATCAGAAGACTTTACGTGGAGCAATTGTCCCAAGGCCTTTGACACACTTGAGAACAAAGCCAAGAAGAGGATTTTAAAAAGCCAGTGTAATGAGTGATTAGTAAAAGCTTTTGTGAGAACATGGGAGAAGAGGTAGTAAAATATGGGAACACAGAGGAAGAGAGAGAAAACCAAATTATTACACAGTACATAAAAATGGAGTACTCAACATCACACTGAGCTGTACTTAAAAGGAAAAAAGGAGGAAAAAACAGAAGAGTGACTTTTTACATGGGCAGGTAGTGATAGGACAAGGAGAAATGGTTTTAAACTAAGAGAGAGGAGAAGAGAGGAGATTTAGGTTAGGTACTAGGAGGAAATTTTTCACCCAGAAGATGGTGAGGTACTGGAGCAGGTTGCCCAGAGGAGTTGTGGATGCCCCATCCCTGGAGACATTCAAAACCAGGCTGGATGGGGCCCTGGGCAGCCTGATCTGGTGGTTGGCCACCCTGCCCACAGCAGGGGTTTGGAACTACATGATCTTTAAGGTCCTTTCCAACCCAAGCCACTGTGTGATTCTAAGTGAGACTTTAAAAAAAATTGCTCATTCCATATTGTATAGCTTTTCATGTCAGGTACTATGAAGAAATGAATTAATATAATGAAGTATTAGGCACCCTTATTTTGTTCAGAATGTAATTATAGGAAGCCTCAAACAAATGGGATGTTGGAGTTAGGCTGTCAAGTCTTCAGTATTCCAGATGGGATCACATGCTGGATGTTTGGACTCCTTGTGTCCTCATCACTTCAGAAATGGGAGGGAGGAAAGCACTGCGCCAGAGTTCTCATTCAGTCAGCAAACTTAGGAATGAAGTTGCTCCATTTAACACTTAAATTCTGTGTTAGTTGCAACATCTGTGTTTTTGTAAGGTATATAAAACATCCTTTCATTACTGTTTTGCAACAGAGACCAGCATGACAGCTCTGTCTCAATACTGTGCAAAACAAAGGTGATCACAAAGCCTTATTTTATATTTTAAAAACATAGTTCACATACAGATGCCACCAAATACAGAAGAACATAGAAACGGCTCTGCTGGGTCAGTCCAGAGTTTGACCCAGAGAGGTAGCTTGGTTTTGACAGGCGTTGGCTCAATTGCTTGATGAAAAGGCTAAGAGCTGGGTGATTGTGTGGCCATGTTACCAGAAATACCTTTCCAGATGGTTGTTACTTCAGCCATGCTGGTTCTTGAATTAGATGAGTTTTGTGTCCCATGATGATTTTCATCAATGTTTTTGTGTAACTGTTCCCATTTCAGTTGATCTTTGCCAATATGTTCTGGATAATGAACTGCACAACTTAACTGTGTTTTATGGAAATATTTTACCTTTTTCTTGCTCATACATCCTGCCCAACACTTTCATATGATGCTCCCCAGTTCTTGTGTTGGAAAAGAAGGTGGATAACTCTTCCTTATGTACCTTGTCTGCGCCAGTCCAGATTTTGTAGAGCTCTGTTGTACACTGTCTCGGACAGCCCTTTTCCAAGCTAACAAGCCCTGTGTAACCATTCACCTCCTGAAAGCTCTTCCTCATCTGCCTTGTCCTCTATGTTTGTAGCTTTGGCTGACTATTTAATTACAGGCTGCCAGTTTTGTCCCACTGCTTCTCTGTGCTATGAGGCAATAGGTAATAGCCCTAGCAGGACCGTAAACTTTACTAGTCAACTTTACAAATTTTTCTTTGGTTTTGACTTGTCTTGCTCATTTGAAGTAGTTAACATATTTTTGTGAGTCAGCTTGGTCAGTGATTAATCACTCTTTTTGTACCTGGGATTCAAAATCCAGCCTCCTTGAGATATTTTAAATCCTTCAAGACAGTACGAGCCAGCTCATTTCTGGCAGTGCCTTCCAACTGGCAGGTGCCTGTTCATGTAGGCAGACTGAGATGGGCAAGATGAGGGTGGTAGACAGGGAAACAGAGAGTAAGGCAAAAGGTTTATTTGCCAAGCTAGGTGACTTTTAATTTTTTCCTCCCTCATGCCATACAACTATCCTAAAGGACATTGGGGATGGGGTGAGGACCAACAGTACGTTATAAAGAGGTTAAGTTTGCGACATGTCTGCCTTTACTCTCTTTTGCAATATTCTTGTTTCTGTGCCGTATATTCTTTCATTTCTCAGTGTGTGGGCTGCTGTTTTCATTATGTCCCCTGGCTTCCCACTTCTGAGTTACTCTACATGTGTTGTGAAAGACTGAGACAGATGATGGACCAGTTTACCTTTCCTAGGAAATAACCAGAAAGTATAGACAAGTTGGTTTGGCTTTTGGTTGGGATTTTTTTGTTTGTTTGGGGTTTTTGGGGGGTTTTTGAATGCCCTAAATCTGAGGTAATTTATTTTATTCTTTAAAATCAAATGGTGTTATAACAGATGGTTTGCATGGAGTTTAAAATATCACATCAGTGCCCGTTCTGCTTTCTCTTTTTGCTTTTCTTTTAAGATGGCTGCTAAAAAAAGTCAATTAAAGGTAACTAAAATATCCTAATTATGCTGTGATAAAGTGTCTCTTTTTTGTTATCGACATAAACTTCTATAGCTACAGAAGTTGCTGGTAGAGAGCACGCAAAACCTGAGTTATAGTAAAAAGCTAGTCAATGTTTTTGGCACATGCAACATGTTATAATGTGGCAAAGACTATTTGAGATCAAGCTTTGTGGTGACTTCAATGGCTGCATGTGTCAGTAAGAGGGTAATAAACTGTTTAGCAAGAGTTTATGCTGAAGCAGAAGGATATATCCTTATGTGCTGTAGGTGGGAAGCCTTAATAGCATGTGAGGACTTGAGTGGATCATTGTTTCCTTAATAATGAGCAGAACCTACATGCAAACATCTTGTGTCATTTGTTAGGGCAGATATCTTGACATAAATATGGGAAGATCTAGTTCTCACAGGAGCTGCTGTTTTTATGTCTGTATATGTATGATAAGAACATCCAAAACCATGAAAACTTCAAAAATTAGACATATTGGTATATTTGGCTTTGCTAATGGAGGAATTTTATGCTGCTCTGGGGAGGAGAAACTTGGTTTAGCTCAAAAAGGTAGAGACAGGGAAGGGTGAAAGCTCATTACCACAACTACTACTTCCAAAATTGTATGGCTAGGAAATGGTCCCTCCTCTGTGTTCTTTTAACAAAAACTGCATGAATGCCCTACATCTGAGGTAATTTATTTTATTCTTTAAAAT
>NW_010295397.1:0-561 GCF_000700745.2 Antrostomus carolinensis
GCATTAGTGGGACTCGGTGGAGCCAGTCCCACACCTGTAGGGCTGGGATGGAGGGTCCAGGCTGCTGAGGAGGGGCAGGCAGGGCAGGCCAGGTGGAGGTGTCACAGGAGGTGGCAGGGAGAGGTTTGATGGGACAGCCCTTATGCTCAGCCCAATGCGGCTGAGAGCCTCTGAGGGAGGATGAGCAGGATGGCAAACCCAGTAGATGTGGTAGTGGCTGTCTGCCGTGATGCCAGCTCTGGGGAGTTATTCCACAGGCAATGAGGAGAAATCCCTGGATCGGTGGCCCTTGTCCTGATGGGGGATTTCAACTTCCCAGACACCAGCTGAGAATCCCATAGAGCTGTGTCCAACAGGTCTGGGGCATTGCTGCAGTTTGTAAGAGAGACTTGGTTGTCTAAACAGTCCTGGGCGAGAGAACTCGAGTACTTCATCTCATGTCAAATGCTAGAAAAACAGAATTTAAATAGGGGAAGAGTAGTTACATCATGTCTAGTTGAAGTGTATTTCCCTGCGCAGGAAGAACAGCAGTTGTCCTGTCTCACAGCAAGGCAGCCCTTA
>NW_010295397.1:667-2457 GCF_000700745.2 Antrostomus carolinensis
GAGCAAGAAAAGCTGCACAAGGTCAAAGCACCCTGGGGAAGGAGCACAAAGTTGTTATTGTTTTCAGCAGCAATATTTGTCCACTGACTTCTCTCTCTTAACACCATGTGGGTTTGGAGACAGATTGGGAGGTGGAAGAGATCGCAGCCTTCACAGGCTGAGCTACTGCAGAGCATCCTGAGAAAGGCTCCGCAAGGTCTGGAGGAGGAGGAGGAGGATTCCCCCTCTGGAGCGTACCTGCATCAGCACCTCCAGTGATGCAAGTTCTAGATGATTGTCCTCCAGGCCCTCGGCAGCGCCGTCCCGCAGCAGCCCCAGGACACCCCGTTCCTACAGGCTGACACAGAGGTACCACCAACAGCCACTGGTTTTGTGAGAAAGGACTTTATTGAGTTACAGACTGTACAGCTCAATCCTTCTTTGCAGCAGCTTTCCTCATGGCTGCCAGGACGTTGCTGAGCTCTTCCCGCTTTCGCTTGGCCCGAATGTGAGTGCCAACCTGCAGGGAGAGAGCAGCGCGGTCAGCATCCATCCCAGCAGAGAACAGACACAACCTGGCTGCTTTGGCATCCACCAAAGACACTTTACTCAACAAGCCAGCAGGATGGAGAAGTCCTGGTAAATATGGACTCAAAGCCCATCCACCTGGACCAGGAACTACCTGCCACTGCATCTCTGTAGTATTTCTACTCAAGAATTCCCTGCAGCAGGGCAGGAGCTGCTCTCAGCCCTCACGGCTGCCCCATCTGAAGCTGCTGGGTTAACGGTGCCCAAGCTCCATGGCTGTTGCTCTGCTCTTCCCCGCACCAGACTGGCAAATAACGCAAAAATAGCAAGGCAAGGCGGGGGCTACTGCAGCTCAGGGCCTGTTCAGCAAAGGACCTTCACGTCCACCTCCCGCTCTCCCTCCCAACCCAATGACTACTCCCCTCCACTCCCTGGATTACACCAGTAACTCCCCAAATTGAAAAAAAAATCAGAGAATTAATTAAAAAGCAAAGTATCCCTGGGGAAGGGCAGAAAACCTTTAGCAGCCTCCCAGTACCTGAAGGGGCTACAAGAAAGCAGGGGAAGGACTTTTCATAAGGGCAGTTAATGACAAAACAAGGGGAAATGGGTTTAAGCTGAAAGAGGGGAGGTTTAGATTAGATATTAGGGAGAAGTTCTTCACTGTGAGGGTGGTGAGACAGTGTCCCAGGTTGGCCAGAGAAGCTGTGGCTGCTCCTCCCTGGAAGTGTTCTCGGCCAGGTTGGATGAGGCTTTGAGCAACCTGGTCTAGTGGAAGGTGTCCCTGCTGCTGGCAGGGGGGTTGGGACTGGAGGAGCTTTAAGGTCCCTCCCAACCCAAACCAGCCTGGGATTCTGTGGTTCTATGAAAACAGAAAGTTCACTAGAGCAGAGCTTTCGTCATCCTCGTTAAGATGACGGCGTGACCTACCCGTTTCTTTATGAACTTCAGAGCACGTTTATCTTTGGAAACTTTCAGCAGCTCCATAGCACGTCTCTCGTAGGGTGCGAAGCCACAGACCTCCCTGATCATGTCTCGCACAAACTTGGTGTGTTTGGTCAGGCGCTACAGGGAGAAAAAGAAAATCTGGGTCACAATGGATGTAAACGCTCATTTACCCAGACGGGGCTGCAAAGGGTCGTGGAAAACTCTGGGCTGAGGCTGCTGAGGTGGTTTAACCACAGCGGGACCATGGGGTCCTGCACTCACCCCCCAGCTGGTGAGATGGGATGGGAGACACAACACAGGGGTCGTGGATTAGGATGGGGACAGGGACAGCTCCC
>NW_010295398.1:0-285 GCF_000700745.2 Antrostomus carolinensis
CGCTGGGGGGCAACTGCCGCACCACCATGTTCATCTGCTGCTCCCCCTCCAGCTACAACGACGCCGAGACCAAGTCCACCCTCATGTTTGGGCAGAGGTAGGGGAGGGGGGCAGGGGGTGTTGGGGTGACTCTGTACCCCTCTGCACTTCGGCAGCACCCCAACTGCACCCCATGCACCCATCGCAACCCAACAGCACCCCAACTGCACCCCAACTGCTCCTCAACAGCACCCATGGCACCCCAACTGCACCCCAACTGCTCCTCAACAGCACCCATGGCACCTC
>NW_010295398.1:573-3061 GCF_000700745.2 Antrostomus carolinensis
ATTCAACCGCCCCTCAGGAGCCCCCGCTGCACCTCAGCAGCACCCCAACTGCACCCATTGTGTCCCAACTGCACCTCAACAGCACCCATGGCAACCCAACAGCACCCAAGTACCCATTGCACCCCAACAAACCCCAACTGCACCCCAAGAACCCACTGAACCCCAGCTGCACTATGTCAGCACCCCAGGCACCCATTGCATCCCAGTTGCACCCCAACTGCACCCACTGCATCCCCAACAGCGCTCCATGCACCCATAGCGATCCAAGTGCACCCCAACAGCACCCATTGTACCCCAACAGCACCCCATGAACTCTGACTGAACTCTGTGCACCCATTGCAGCCCAGTTACACCCCAACAGCACCCATTGCACCCCAACTGCACCCCAACTGCACCAGCACCCACGACACCCCTACTGCACCCCTTGGTGGAAGGTGGCTGCACTGAGGGTCTCCAGAACTGGGAGGGGAGTAGGGAGAAGGTGGACCCTGACATGGGAGTTCTGTGGTGGCCACCTCAGGGGGGTTCCTGGGTGATGCTGCCTGGAAAGGGGGAGTAGGAGGGGGTCCCAGTTGAGGGGTGTCCCCCCCATCCATCCAGGGCCAAGACCATCAAGAACACGGCGTCGGTCAACCTGGAGCTGACGGCCGAGCAGTGGAAGAAGAAGTATGAGAAGGAGAAGGAGAAGAACAAGGCGCTGAAGGAGACCATCGGGAAGCTGGAGGCTGAGCTGAGCCGCTGGCGGAGCATCCAGGAGGGGACCCCAATGTCCAGGAGGAGACCCCAGCCCCTTGTCTCCCAACACCAGATGGGGAAACTGAGTCTGTGTCCCCAGGAGAGGCCGTGCCCGAGACGGAGCAGCTGAGCGGGGCCGAGGCGGAGGCCGGGACGGGCGAGGGGACGGGTGAGGGGACAGGACTGGGACCCACCGACGAGACCCCCCTCAATGACAACAGCTCCTCCATCGTCATCCACATCTCCGAGGAGGAACGTCGCAAGTACGAGGAGGAGATCCGCAAGCTCTACAAACAGCTGGATGACAAGGTGGAGACCCCCCAGACCCCTCCCCACATCATCTGGGGACCCCCAGAGATCCCTCTAGACCTACTAGGGACCTCCCAGGACCCTCGAGACTCCCCAGGACCCTTGGGGACCTTCTAGATCCCTCAGCATCCCCCAGGACCCTTGGGGACCCCAGGACCCTTGGGGACCTTCTAGACCCACCAGGAACCTCAGCACCTCAGAACTTTTGGGGACCTCCTAGACCCCTCAAGAACCTCAACACCCCAGGACCCTTGGGGACATCCTGGTATCCCCCAGGACACCCCAAGACCCTCCCCTCCTCCCCCCAGGACGATGAGATCAACCAGCAGAGCCAGATCATGGAGAAGCTCAAGCAACAGATGCTGGACCAGGAGGAGGTGAGGGACCACCCTGAACCCCCTGGTCTCCATGTCCCCCCATCTCCGTCTGATTGACCCCATAACCTCATCCTGTTGGGACCCCGGTCTGATCCCCCGACCCCCACACAGACCCCCTGGGACCCACTTGGACCCCTCTGGGATCCCCACCCTGATCACTTGGGCTCCTCCACCCTGAGGCTCTGGGACCCCCTAAAATCTGACCCCTGGGACCACCCAACATGACCCTGCTGGACCCTCCCTGAGACCCCCACCCTGACCCCCTGGACCCTTCCACCCTGAACCCCTGGGCCCCTTCAACCTGATCCCTCTGGGACCCATGTAGGACCCCCACCCTGACCCCTGGGCCCCTCTGGGACCACCACTATGGCCCCTCCGGGACCCTCATCCTGACCTCCTGGACCCCTCCACCCTGAGACCCTGGGAACCCCCAGCCTGACCCCACCAGGACCCCTCTGAGGCCTACTGGAACCCCTCTGAGACCCTTGGGACCCATGTAGGACTCCCACCCTGACCCCTGGACCCCTCTGGGACCTTTGCTATGGCCCCTCTGGGACCCTCATCCTGAACCCCTGGACCTCTCCACCCTGAGACCCTGGGAACCCCAACCTGACCCCACCAGGACCCCTCTGGGACCTCCTGGGACCCTCTGGAACCCTCACCATGACACTTGGAGACCCTCTGGCACCCTCACCCTGACCCCCTGGACCCCTCCACCCTGAGACCCTGGGAACCCCAACCTGACCCCACCAGGACCTATCTGGGACCTCCTGAAACCCCTCTGAGACCCCCACTATGACCCTTGGGACCCATGTAGGACCCCCATCTTGACCCCTGGATCCCTCCACCCTGAACCCCTGGGAACCCCCAACCTGACCCCACCAGGACCCCTCTGGGACCCTCACCATGACCCTTGAGGACCCTCTGGACCTCCCCCCTGACCCCTGGAACCCTCTGGGGTCTCTGCTATGACCCCTCTGGGACCCTCCTCCTGATGCCCTGGACTCCTCCACCCTGAACCCCTGGGAACCCCCACCCTGACCCCACCAGGACCCCTCTGGGACCTC
>NW_010295399.1:0-225 GCF_000700745.2 Antrostomus carolinensis
GATCCATGCCTTGTCGCAATAAAGGTGGAGGAGGAACTGGATTTGCTCTCTGGCGCAATTACAACCACTTTCTCCTTCCAAATCCAGGCTGAGCTGCTACTTGCTGCACAATCCCCCCGCCTGCCCCTGCTCCCCTCCGTTTCCTGGATCTGCCCCTTTTTCTCTGCCAGGATCAGCACCACCTGCCCACAGCCTGGCTCGGGGCTTGGACTGGGGGGGGTCCCC
>NW_010295399.1:280-2808 GCF_000700745.2 Antrostomus carolinensis
TGGCTCTGGGTAAAACAGCTCTGCTTGCCCTACCCGAGCTTTGCTGGGAGACCAGGGCTGGTTTTGGGCACTCACTCTTGCAGGTTGTAGTGGTGCGATGCCTCTAAATCACTCTTGGTGCTGTTGCCGGTGCTGAGCCGGGTTCCTCCTTGCCTCCACAGTGCTGTGGGTTTGGCCTCTCCTCTCAGGACAGGGCCAGGGCTGTGCTTGTGGCAGCCTTTGTCCTGGGATGGGGGTTGTTTCATGACAAAAGTTTGGAAGATTTGGCTGCGTTTTTTCTTTCTGTAGGGAATGGCACTGCCATTAAGGGCTTAAAGGGTGAGGCAGAGCCTGCCTGCAGTTCCGCAGTCCCCATGCGGAACCAGACCTGGAGGGCTGAGGCTGGTGTCTGCTGCTGTCACCAAGCACCCAGACCCCCTGGGCAGCCCAGCGTGGGCACAGAGGGGGGTGGCAGGGAATAAAGTGCTGGCGAGTGCAGCTCCTGCATGAGTCGAGCTGTGATTTAGTCCTTGCCTGGATGTGGGGCGCACGCAGTGCTGCAGGGTCAGACCCCAGCAAGGAGCCCTGGGGCTGCCATAATAGAATCATAAAACAGAATCATTTAGGTTGGAAAAGACCCTCAGGATCATCGTGTCCAACCATAGTGGGAGGAGAGAGAGTGTGCGGTGAGATCCCTGATGGCATGGGGTAAAATTCCCCTTCTCACAACCCTGGCAGGCCTGGGGAGGAGGGCAGACACTGCCCCAGGAGCCCCCACAGTGCTGTCCCAGCAGAGGGGCTGCTGGGGTCCCAGTGCACCCTGCTCCTGGCATCCTGCTGATGTGGCTTTTCCCCTTGACTGAAGTCTCCCTGTGAGTTGCTCCTGGGCTCAATCCTCTTAGTCCCTAAAGCCACTGCTGCTGCTGCCTCTATGTCCCTGGGACTCGAGGATGCAGCTGGTGTGGGGACCCCCAGCCGTAGCCCAGTCTGGCCCAGTTCAGGACTCCATGGAAGAGGATTTTACTGGAGACATGACCAATCTTGGTCGCTGCTACATGCTTACTAGAAGTCAGACCCATGTGTCCTAAGGCTGTGGATGGGGTCACTGGCATGTGATGTGAAGGATGAACCACTGAATCTCTCTTTCTTGGCACTGGAGACAAAGACCTGATGTTTTATCACCATTTTGGAGCCAGCAGCTGTTACGGGGCTTCTTGTTGCCCATCCCTTATCCTCCATAGCCCCTGGGTAATGGGCAGGGCCCAGCCAGAACTGTGCACCCATCTCCATCCCCCAAAGGTGGTGGGGCAGAGCAGTGGGACATGCCATCTGCCCCTGCCATCTTACTGGTCTAAGGCAGCTGCCAGCTCCACACTAGGACTTTACCAGCACATGGGCTTCAGGGCACTGCCAGGGTGTCTGTCCCTGCTTATCGCCCCAGCTGCTCTCTCCTGTTCTCCAGCGTTTCTATGAGTGACTCACTTGGACCATGCAGAGTTGTTTCCAAATCTCTGCACCAGCGTTTGCCTCTGCTTCCCCAAACACCTTTTAAGCCCAAATTGGAACAAAACTGGTGGTTTTTTTGGCCAGGATCTGGCCAGGGGCAACATGGGTGCAGCAGAGCTGGGACTTGTGCTGGAAGTGGAGGAAGGCCCAGGCACTGAGCACTGACTTGGCACCGACCCCCATGGCCACCTTCATCCCTCCCTGGCCAACTCACCTTGGAAAGGGTTTGACTTTTTTCTTCAAGGCTGCTGCTGGTCTGGACCAAATCCTGCACTCTCTAGGTACAGAGGGCATTGCGTTTGGGTGGTGCCTGGACCCCGTGCCACTCTGCAGGTCGCTCCTCGCTGGAGCAGTGATGCTGTGCACCAGGGCTGCTTCGCTGCAGCTGGACTCCATGTAGCAAAGGGGTCCCCACAGGAGCCCCCCTGGCATGGGGCTGTGGCACCTGTCCGCTCTGCCCGTCACCTCCTGGCTTTCAGGGCACCGTGTCCTCGGGGACAGGGCACAGCTGCCGGGATTTCACACCATCTGCTCGGGGATCCAGGGCCTGCCGAGGGATTTAACCAAGCTCAGAGGGTGGGGGGGTTGAGACCTCAGGGTGTCCCTCCACATCCTGACCTTTGGGGATTCTCCAGCTGCAGACAATTCCCCACTCCCATGTAGATGGAGGCACCTGTGGTGCTGCCAGAGGGACAGGTTCTGGGGATGCTGAGCCATGTTGGAGCCCTCTGGTCACCCCCCCGGGCTGAGCCCGCCGGGGCTGGGCCTGGATTAGCAGAGGCTAAGCTCCTTCCCACAGATGCTCTGTCCTTCGGTAGCAGCAGGCAGGCGGCTCCCTGTTGCGCGGAGGGTGAGTGGCACTGCCACAGGGCATGGGGACCCCCCTGTCCCCGTGAGCCACCAGCACCAAGGAGCCTCGTGGACCCCGATGCCACTTCTCCCCTGTGGCCCCCTGCGCAGCAGAGGCTTCAGTGGCTCAGGGCTGGGGTGCGGGGGGAGCTGGCAATGGCCCTGGTGGGGGGCACCCCCGTCCCTGGCACCGG
>NW_010295399.1:2933-3391 GCF_000700745.2 Antrostomus carolinensis
CTGGTGCTGATGGTGGTATATGCCATCATGGGGCACCTCATCAAGGACCTGATGCACGACTTTGCTGGTGAGTGCTGCCCAGAGCGGGGTCGAGGTTTGGGGCTCCTTATGGGGCTGGGTGGGTGGCAAAGGAGGGTCCCCCAAACCCAGAGCCTTTCCTGTGGTGGGGACGTGCTGCTGACGGCTCTGTCTCTGCCCGTGCAGACTGGGCATTCGGGCCCAAGCCAGAGGAGGAGAAGGTGGTGATGGCCAAGGGGACTGTGCCAGAGGTGGAGTGGCTGGAGGAGGATGAGATGCCGGTAGAAGAAAAGCTGGAGGACGAAGGCACTGGCGTCCTGTGTGACGTGGACATCCCACTGGGGCTGCTCACTGCTGCCCCGCGCAGCTCCGTCTCCTTTGCTGACACCCACAAGACATGGTTTTTTTAGGGCCAGGGGACCCCCATCGCCACCACAGGG
>NW_010295399.1:3509-3950 GCF_000700745.2 Antrostomus carolinensis
GCACCGCCCCCTGCCCTAGGCTTGGGTGCAGGGGTGATGCTGCCTGGTGCTTGCACGCGCCTTCAGCGTCCTTGGCTCAGCCCCACTCGGGGCTGCTCTTGCTGCCCCCCAATAAAGCAGCCTGCCCCAGCCCCGCTCCCTTGCCCCTTAGCCAGGTGTGGGTGTGGGGAGGGGGCAGGGCTGGGACACCGTGACCTTCCCCTGGGGACAGCAGCATCCCTTGGTGGAGCTGCAATGGTCCCCGGGCATGGACGCGGGGGGAGGGGCGCGTGTGCGGGTGCACAGGTGTGGGCACATGTGGGGATGTAAAGGTGGGTGCTCAAGGGTGCAGAGCCCTGGCATGGGGGCACACCCCAGGTGTGGGCACAGACATGGACACGCACATGTGCACACGGAAACACGGACGCATGCGCCTACAGGGAGGCCCATGTCAGCACAAAC
>NW_010295399.1:4039-4345 GCF_000700745.2 Antrostomus carolinensis
GCCCGGATGCTGCCAGGCCCTACCCCATCCTGAGGGAGCAGAGCTCAGTGGCATCCACAGGTGCCCCCAAAGCCAGCCTTGGGGGGCAAAGCTCCCATGAGCCCCACTTGGGCTCTGGATGGGGGCACTGGGCATGGGGGCTGCATCACAGAGACCCCCCCATCTCCCACCTTAAACTTGGGCTGGGGCTGGACCCTCCACCTCCCCATCCCTCTAGTGGGGTTCATGTGCCCATGTCCCCCAGGCTCCTTCCTCACCCCCTGGGGAGTTGCCACGGGCCCTGCTGAAGCCCATGGTCCATCCCTG
>NW_010295400.1:0-211 GCF_000700745.2 Antrostomus carolinensis
CGCTCTCCAGCCCGGGCGAGCCTCGGCTCTGCTGTGCTGTGCTTTGCCTTGCAGACATGGCCGGCCCGATCGTCCAGATGACCCGGCACAACCAGGCCCGCGAGCCCGTGCCCTACGTTACCCTCTCGCCGCAGGAGGAGGTGAGGCCCGGCCCTCTCTGCACCCCCAGGGTCTGCTGGTGGGGCTGGCGCGGGCGCTTGCCCCCGCCCGG
>NW_010295400.1:348-6264 GCF_000700745.2 Antrostomus carolinensis
AGGAGGGCAGCTCTGGGGTGCTGCAGCGTGCTGCCCTTCCTCTGTCTTCTCCTGCGTTGAGTAACGGTGATGCTCAACTTCCCAGCCTTTGTGTTAAAATTGGACTGGTCTTGCCGCTTCCTCTGGTCTCCTGGCTTCCAGCTGCCTCCTTTGCCAGCCTGTCATCTGCTGGGCTGGGCACATGTTCAGTCAGAGTGAATTTTCAGTTCAGACCCTGCTCCCTGCCTTGCTCAAAACATCCCGTTGCGTAGCTCCGGGTACTGCTGGGTTTGTGTTTGTGCTAGTTACATGGCTACGGGTCGGGCTGGAGAGCTCGGCTGGCACAAGAGAAGAATGCTTCTGTGGGGAACACGGGGCCTGTGGCCCTGGCTGTCAGACCTGAGCGCGTGTTGTTGTTTGCTACAGCTGCCAATCCAAACATGGTAGCTTCTGCCTGAAGATCTCCTGTTCTTGCTGGCTACGTTGCACGCCTCCTCTCGTCTTTCCCGCCAAAGGGTGCTTCTGAGCTTTGAGAAATAACTGTGAAGAAGCGCTTGTCAGACTGGTTCCTGGGTCTCTGCAGGCTTGGTTGGGCTTGCTGCCAAGAAGACATCTGTCAATTGTCCTCTGTATGAGGAGAGCTTAACCAGTTTCTTCTGGGCTGAGGTCCAGCACTCCTGCCTGCAAAACACGTCTGAGCATGTGGGTTGTACAGCTCTGAACTGAGGCTTCACCACATTCCCTCTTCCCTTGTTCTTCTGCGTCCCAAGGACTTAGTCTGGGCTCTTCTCTACCTGTGCTGGTCCCAGGCAGGAATGGGGCCCCAAGACTTTGTAGGGCCTGAAGATCTTTTGTTGCTATTGTCATCCTCTCTGTGTCTGAGGAGGATTCTTAAGAGCTTGACTCTGGGGCGAGGTGAGGAGATAGGAGCCGCTTCCTGGCATTAGTGCTGAGGGGACTTTGGAGCTGGGGTCCTTAAGGTCACGTTTCCCACACTCAGGCAGGTCAGGAAGATTTGCTTGCTCTTCCTGAGCTGTCAGTCCTAAAAGCTCTCATCCTCTTGGAGGCAAGTGAATTATTCTGCCACCTATGGAGCTTTGTTCTGTCCAATTCTCCAGCTGACATTGCAGGGACCTGTTGCTACTGGGTCTATGTGAAGCATCTTTGCTCTTTCTCACGGTCTCATCTCATCTCCTACAGCGGTGGTGGATCCTCCATCCAAGGATCGGGCTGTGGAAGGGCCAGACCCCGTGCTGACAGCTTTATGTGCAGGTGGTGTGGCAGATGAGAGTGCCAGATAGTGTAGAGGGACCGGCAGTTTCCTTGCTTGGGAAACGCTCTTGCTCTGCTTTGCTTGGTGGGACAGCAGCAGGCATGGCCTCCTCTAGCAGGTGAATGCTGGGTGGCCTGCAGTGTTCTGGGTCACTCTTCTTCCTGGCAGCCCACTGGTGGGCACGAGCAGCCCGGGTGACTTTCTTCTGCCTTTGGCTTGGCTTTCTGAGTAGAGACCTGACTTGGGTGGAGGCACAGGGAGGCTGTGCTCAGCATTGAGGCTGGTCACAACTTCCTGGCTCACTCACTGCCAGCACAGCTGTGGAGCACGGCAGTTTGGACGGGTGCCCTGAGCTCTGTGGAACAAGGTTGTCTCAAGAGTGCTTTAATCTGGCTGAAGAACAAGCTGAGAGCAGGAAGACAGGTGCTGGCTACAACTTCCCAACCCCTCTTTATGCGATACCTGTGGTTATAACCGTGTCACGAGCTGAACTATGAGCAGATCCAGATGCCATTTCCCCACTCTCTTCTTCCCTGCTTCTCTGTTGGGTTTGTGCAGAAACATCTGTGCTGGAAATAGAGTTTCTGACCCATCCCACAAAGCTGTCCCTTCTGCACCAGCTGGGTTCATGTCTCTTTTTTCCTCCTGTCACTTCTTGGTATGGGAGAAGGATCTGAGAGGAGTTTTGTTCCAACCTTCACAGCTCTTCTGCCAGACTTTCCCTTTTACTGGGCAGGAGGCTTTTTGCTTGTTACCTTCTGTGCACACAGTGCTGCAGGGAAAAGGCACCACACCTGAGAATCGTGTCAGCCTTACTGGAGGCCTCTGGGTGCCTGGAATCAGGAACATCCTTGTGAATAGGCAGGACAGTGACTGGAGAGGAGCAAAGTCCTGTGCTCCCTGCTGAGGATGTGCTGCATTCCTTGGGCACGCCAGGAGCCTCCAAGCCTCCCTGTCCCCTGTCTGTGCTTTTCCTTTCACTGACTTTTGCCTGGTGCTGTAAAGTGTCTTTGTCTGAGGTGCGTGTGATGCCAGTTCCCCTTGCCTTCTCTGGCCTCCCCTGCCAATCACTGAGTAGCAGGTGGTCTCATTTTGGCAGGGTCCCATCTCCTTGATTGGTGTTGGTTTTGCCACCCAAGTGCTGCAGTGTTGTCAGCGTGTTTAACTCTGACTTGGCTTGTCTGTGGCCTGTTTCAGCGCGAGGAAGCAGCCTACGAGGAGCGGCGGTACCCAGCTGGGAAGTGGGCGTGTGTCACCAAGGGGGAGCCCATGTATGAGCAGAGCATCTCCATGAGCTTCATGAAGCTCATGCGCTACATCTGCAAGGAGAACTCTGTAGGTGTGTGCAGGCAGGGGCTGGAGAGGGCTGGCAGGCTGCACAGAGGGAGGGCCCTGCCACTGTTCGTCTGGAGTGGGGAGGAGGGCTGCCACCGCTCACCCAGCCGCCTCACTGTGCCCACTGCTTTTCTACCTCCTTCCAGGTTGCTATCTGGGCATGACAGTCCCAGTGCTCAACGAAATCCACCTGACCAAGGAGGGGACCAGGCTGGAGCGTGAGGTCGTAACTGCCTATTATCTCCCAGGAGAGTTCCAGCAAAACCCCCCTGTTCCTACAGACCCCGAAATCCACATCACCGAGAGGGCACCACTCCGGGTTATAACCAGGTGACCCCAGCACCAGAGGTGTTTGCTCAGCTCAGCAGAGGTGTATGAGCGCCCTGCACGGCTGCTGTGGTTCCTTGGGCAGAGGGATGGGGAGCCCTGGCCGCGGGAAGGGGGAACGTGCTGGCTCTGTCGCTTACTTTGCTCCCTTTGCTGCAGGGTTTTCTATGGGATAACCACCGAGGAGACGATTCTGCGAGAGATCAGTCTCTTTTGGGAGCTCTTGGGCTCCACAGACACCGTCCTCCGGGAAACCTACATTGTGGCTGTTTATGAAAACCCCAGCATCCCTCAGCGCCGCAATGAGATCTGGTTCATCTGCCGAGGAGAGTGAGTCCCTTCTGTCACCAGAAACCGTCCTGCAACTGGACCTGGCGTAGATGGCAGTTCTGACCCACCATTCACTCACAGAACGATAGACCAGAAGATTGTCAGGGTAAAACCTGCCTGGTCTGCACTTTACTTGCCCTCACCGGGGCCAACCGAGGCTGGAGCTGGCAACCGGGGAGAGCCTCTGCAGCAGGCTCCTGGTGGGAAGCATGGGGTGGGGGTTCATGTAAGGCAGTAACTGTGTGGGCTTGTGCAATGCACTAACTGGACCTGGGCTTCTCTCAGCTCTGCAGAGCTGTGCCAAGCGTGCTAGTGGGGCTTGTGCTTGGCAGTCACAAGCTGATGGTGTTTAGAAGGCAAATGACTGCGTACGAGGTGTGGGGCTCTGTCCTGCTTCCGATGAGAATGGCTGCCTGTCCCAAACGGAGCTGCTGAAATGCTGCTACAGAGACAGTGGGTGGGGTTCAAAGAGGGAAAGGGCTCGCCACAAGTGAGATGTGGATCCTGAAGGCTTCCTGCTGGGATGGCTCTCTTTGGACTGTTGGGTGCCTCCCTGGCTGTCACTCACCATCCCTCAGCCAGAATCAGGGTGCTGGCAGCCTTTGTCCATCAGCTGTGGGTGCTGTTTCGCAGACATGCTGCAAGCTGAGAGGGACAGGTCCTGACAGCAGCAGCAGTGGCACCGCTGTGTGTTCGTGTTGTGCATTGATGGGTGGGTTTCACATCCATGAATACCGTCACGCTTTCCTGGGGGAAGCTGGCAATGCCAACAATAAATAAACCCAGCTCAAACCACTGCAGCCGCAGATCACTGATGGTGGGGATGGATGGTGGGTGTCCAGCTTGGCTTGGGAAGAGCCTTGCTTTCTCCCTCCTCAGGATGCTCCAAGCTGTGGCTAATTAGAAAGGCTCTAATGTTTGCCCAGGTTATGGCCTCATGTTGAGCCAAGCGCAGCCTCTGCTTCACTGCGCAGGCTGCTGACGTTGCTGCTACAAACAAGTGGCCGCACTGCCCTGCAGGTAAGGTGGTTTCTGTCAGATGGGGTCTGCTCTAGCCTCATTTATCCCCTGTGCAAAAAGTTGGCTCCTTTGACTGTACTGCACACGGGCACCTGATCTTGAGGGCTGAGAATTCGAATGTGGCTGCACACGGTGCTGGGTGCCTGCAGGAACTGGTGGACTTTTGCAGGGATGTGCTTAACTGGCTTGGTGGGGAGGGACTTCTGGCTGCTTCTGACACAGTTCCCAGTTTCTTCCTGCTGTAACTGGAGGTGTGCTGTGTGCCTCCCCTCCTGCTGCTGCTGCTGCTGCTCAAACTCTGGCCCTTTGGCCCTACAGTGCAGCCGGAGAGGGGGAAGGCCAGGGCCAGCTCTGTGGTCTCATTGTCCTAGCATCACAGGTGGCTCCTGCAGCTCCATTCTGCTGTCAGATGGTGTTCACTGCCCTGACCAGGCTGACTTGCCCTCTGGCAGCGAGGGAGCCTGGCTGGCCAGCCTGGGGCTGTGAGGAGAGCAGGGCTGAGCATGTTACACCCTCCGCTTCACTTCGAGGGAGCAAGGTAGCCTCAGGCAGAGTCTGGGCAAGCGAAGCAGGAGCAGACAGTGGTTTCTTGGGTATCTTGTGGTGCACTTCTTGTCCCTGGGGCACTAAAGGCAGGTAGGGCTGGGGAGGTGCTGTGACAGCCTGCAGCTCTGAGGGCTGATGTGGCAAGTGCTCCTCAGATAAGAGTGGCCATTCTTGGATCAGTAGTGCTGTGCTCACTTCCCTCCTGGGAAAGGAGAAGCAGTTCCCTTAGGTGAGGCAGGGATCAGGTGGGAAAGCAAAGTTAGCCAGTGTGTGTGGAACAGAGACCCTTCCTCTTACTACACATCAGCTGCTCTGCTTGCTTGCCCTGAGCTTGCAAGTGGAAGTAAAATTTGCTTTCTAGAGCTTGCTGAATAGGCTACCACTTCCTCTGAGGCTGCTGGGTCCCCAACCACAACCAGAACAGCTTTTGGTGGCAGGAAGCTGGTGGCTTCCCTATGAGAGAGGACTGGTCTGCGGCTACTGGTGAAACCCCACAGCAGCTCTGTGGTCTCCCAGGCTCTGCCAGAGCTGGGCTTCTGGTGCAGCTCCAGGCTGGCACCGCCGGGTAGGGCAGCAGGCACGTCCAGTCCTGTGACACCGGCTTTGCTGAACCTTCAGCATCCTCGGTGACAGATCCAGCAGCGCTCTTGGGGACACTGGGGGGTGCCTGATGGTGAGTCTTCCACACAGCAACGACAGCTGCCAGCATCTTAGAGGTTCGACAAACCGGCTGCAGAGCTGGTGTTCAGAGCAGGGACTGCCGGAGCCAGTGGTGCAGCAGGCTCCATGGCAGGCGATGGTTTCGGCAGGGAGGCCTCCAGCCTGCGCTGTGCCGGTGGCCAGGCCAGCTCACCTTGCGGTGGTGCCCAAACGTGGGGCGCCGTGGGGGAGCAGCAGGGCGCCGCCGATGTGCTGTGCAGCTGGGGCTGCGTGCCCAGCCCTCCGCCCGTAGCGGGGTGCAGAGCCCCGGGTGCCCCTGTGCTCTCACAGGGTCTCTCAGCAGCGGGACAGACCGGGAGCTTCGACCGAAGCGAGGAGCCCCGTGGCGGGAGGGGAGCAACGGTGCCTCCTGGCTCGCTGCTCCGCACACCCCACACTGGAGCAGG
>NW_010295401.1:0-629 GCF_000700745.2 Antrostomus carolinensis
ACAGCATGGCTGGGGTGGCACAGCAGAGCCAGGGTGGCATGGCATGGCATGGCACAGCTGGGACAGCATGGCACAGCTACATTGGCACAGAATGGCATGACGTGGCATGGCACAGCATGGCTGGAGTGGCACAGTAGAGCCAGGGTGGCATGGCACGGCAGGGATGGCACAGCACAGCTACAGTGGCACAGAATGGCATGAGGTGGCATGGCACAGCACGGCACGGCATGGCACAATGCAGCATGGCACAGTTGGGGTGGCATGGCACGGCACAAGATGGCACAGGGTGACATGGCATGGCACAGCACGGCTGGGGTGGCATGGCATGGTTGGGGTGACACAGCACGGCATAACTGGGGTGGCGTGGCATGGCACAGTGTGGCACGGCACGGCATGGCTGGGGTGACACAGCACAGCCCATCCAGGGGACCCTGTGCCACAGGGAGGGGACACATCCTGTTGTAGGGACCCCGTCTCTGTCCCTCACCTTCCAGAGGATGAAGACGAGCAGGGCCAGGACGAGGACACCGGCCAGCACGGCCAGCAGGATGACCCACCAGGGCACACCACCTGCCACCGCCGCCCCGGGGGCCAGGTAGATGGAGATGGGGATCTGGGGAGGGGACAGC
>NW_010295401.1:654-1075 GCF_000700745.2 Antrostomus carolinensis
TGACAGGGACAGACCTGTTTGGTCGCATCCTTCAGCACCAGGTTCTTGATGGAGGACGTCACCGAGACGCTGGCGCGCACGATCAGCTCCACCGAGGTGACAGCCAGGTACTCCTGCAGTGGGGACACGGGATGGGCTGAGCCCCCTCCCCAGACTGAGGGGACCCATCCCTGTCCCTGTCCCCCATCCCGGGGGTCCCGTCCCCCCCGTTACCTCCAGGAAGGTGCCGTTCCAGAGGCGCCCGCGGGCCGTCAGCACGGCCGCCCGCTCGAAGCTGTGCAGGGGGCAGCGGAAAGCCAGGCAGCGCGCGGTGCCCTGGGCACAGTCCTGCGGGACACGGAGGGGTCAGCCCGGCCACGCACCCCACCAGTGGGTGCCCCTCAGCTGTGGGTGCTCCCCGAGAGCAGGAGCACCCCACGAG
>NW_010295402.1:0-660 GCF_000700745.2 Antrostomus carolinensis
GAATTAACTCTCTCCCAGCAAAACCAGTACAGCTTGGACTGGTCATTACTACCTTTTTATCCACAGCAAATAAGACTGTAGGGGGTGTGTGCACTCGACTGTTTGGGTTGCACTGAAGGATTCTTTTAGTTATCCATGCTCACTGTCCTGTCTTTGTGTGACATTTGGATTCTTTTCAGCTCTCCAGGTGGCTTTTGGCTCCCTGTATAGAGACGACGTGTTAATAATACCCAGTCGAGTAGTTGCACTTTTAGCAGCAGCCTGCATGCTGCAGCTTGTAAGTAATAAATATAGAATATTATTTTATCTTATCTTATTAATCTTATCTATCTTATTAATATCTTTTCAGATCAAGGTAAGACTTTGTAATATTCTCACACGCCTGTACTGTTTTACCCAGAGAAATGAATCATCTTTGGGTGTAGAACCCAAAAATAATGCAGTTATTTGATTTTTAAAATGCTATGACTAAGATTCAGTTGTAATTTTAAGTGCCACTTTGAGAATCTTCTCTACAAGCAGATTAAAATATATTTTAACAGCTCATTTGTTCTACCCTGAAGGTTTTCATTAAGCTTTTTTTGTTTTCCACAGGATATATTCTTATGAAAAAATGCATTTTTTATATCTTATATATAAAGATTCCTTTATATATATATA
>NW_010295403.1:0-5134 GCF_000700745.2 Antrostomus carolinensis
GTGTTGTTGAGGCTCTGTTGGGTGTCGGCGAGGATCTTTTGGGTGTCGGCGAGAGCGGGGCTGGGGTGAGCACATCATGTAACCACCCCCCGGGAATGTCCCTTGGGAAGCGTGGCTGTCCCTTGGACACTGTACCCTCCAGTTCTGCTGGGAGAGAGAGCTTTTGCTTCACTGCACACCCATCCTGTAGCATCAGCTTCGGTTCGTCCCGGCCGCGGTGCCTGCGGATGCGGTTTGTTTGCATAATCCAGCCGGACCTGGCTCTCGCCCTCCGCCGGGGCGCATGCAGCCAAGGGAGACTTCAAGCGCTGAGTGTTGTTGTGAAAAGTTTTCATGCCACAGGTTTAGCACAAGCAAACATGCCAAGGAGCTGAGGTCTGCTTACCCCACTTTCCTGTCCTGCTATTTCAGCCTCGGCCATCGCTGCTGATAACCCCTGCGCGCCGGCCAGGCGCCGCAGTCACCGCCACAGCCTCATCAAAAAAAACCGCCCAGGCCCCACGGCCACCGCCACGGCCTCATCACCCATCAGCTGCCAGCCCTGGGCAACAACCCACCACAGCAGTCAGAGCAGCAGGTTAAAGGGTCCAGGAAGATCAGTTTGGGGGCAATCATCTCTTGGGATGAGGACAGAGAACGCAGCAAATGCAGGGCTAGGTTCAGAGTTGAAATGCCCCTTCAGGGCACTGAACCCCTGAAGGGTTCAGTTCTCTGATTCCAGTTTGTGCATCTGCCTGGTGCTGGTTTCCCGGCTCTGCCGTGTGCCAGCTCTTCTGCTCGGCCTCGTGTGTCTGTACCTGCTCAGTCATCACTGGCACGTCCTGCCCTGTACCTGTAGGGTTGCAAACTGCCATCATAAAATCAGCATGCGTGGCCACAGTGGTGTTTTCAGTGTCCTGCCGCAGCCTCCAACCCCCGGCGCCGCAGTCCCACGGGGTGAACAGCTCTCGAGTGCTGCGTGGAGGAGGGAACCCAGCTGAAGAGCTGGTGCTGATGGTTTTCATCCTGCTCTGAAAGCAAGAGAGGGATTTGTTTCATGGGATCCAAGAGCTGTTTACATGTGAATGAAACAACTCCATGTGCTGCTGCTCGTGAAGAGCCGGAGGAGCAGCACGTTCATGGGGCCTGGGCATGAGCTCCTTTTGTACCCTCACACTATTCAAAGCCCCCCCTGGAGCCCCTGCCCTACCCACTGCTCCCCACTGCCATGGCCCAGGGATGGGTCTGCTGCCAACAGCATGTGCAGCCAGAAATAGTGAAACATTTCCTGAGGCAGGGGGGCCGGCAGGGCTGCAAACCCCAAATAACGCCTGGTGAGTCGGAGGATGGAGACCGGGGTCTCTGGGTGTCCTGGAGCCACAGCTGCTCATGGCCACGTTTTGGGCCAAGCAGGAGCACGGGGCTCAGGGTGTCCCATGGGAGGTGGCATGGTGACAATATGGACCAAGACAAACACATGGCCTTGGCCACCAGCAAGCAGAGGACAGGAGCAGCACCGCTCACCCTCCCACAGACCCCAGCAGTTCCTGGGCAGGTTTCTGGGAGCCCTTTGGTGTGGAACCTGCCCAGCCCCTGCCGAGCCCCCCAAACCCCGGGCTCGTGCGGGACCCAGCTCTGCCACAGCTGCCTCTCGTCTGCAGGAGCCTCGTGGGCAGCGCAGCCCCAGCCGGGTGATCAATCTTTTGTCACGGAGGAACAGGGAGAACCAGCAATTAATAAACCCCCAGCTCAGGTGGTCCCACGGCTCTGCCATAAACACCGCAGCCCTTTCACCGCCCGCAGCTCGGGCTGTGCCGCCGGCCGGGCACGGGCGCAGCGCGGACGCGAGGGCAGGGGCTGCGCGAGGGGTCAGGGCTGTTTGACGAGGAGCAATCGCCAGCGCGAGGGTGTTTGTTTTTGTAGCAGCTGGATGTGTCTTGGGAGCGATGGGAACGTCTTCTGTCACCCGTGGGCCGGGAGGAGGCTGGCAGGGCAGGGATAAAGCTCCTGACAAGTTTGGACTAGCAGGCGAGTTGATTAGCTGAGAGATGAAAATTCACAGCTCCGCTCTGGCCGGGGCCGTGAGCTGCTGGAGATGTGTTTATGTGAGGGGACAGCACCCCCGGCCCCCACCAGCACTGAGCCCATGCTCCCGCTGAGCCATGGCCAAGCACTTGGGTCAGTAACGGGTCCCCATGGCCAGGAGAACCTCCCCAGGTCTACAGAGCTCAGGGTCATGGCCATGGGGGACAAGGGGACCCAGGGACAACATTTGGGGGGGGTTGAGCATCCCAACTTCTCCAGAGTGAGCTGTAGGAGCAAGTCATTGCTGGCTGCCACCGTACCCTGGACGTGCCCGTGTCCTGCCGTTGGCTGTTGGGCTGGGGACACCCAGTGACCCCTCAGATGTTAATTTGCAGCCGAGGGTGGAACAGAAACTCAGCCCAGGGAGCACTTGTCAGCTGAGCGCCCGGGCTGGGCCCGATGGCACAGATTACCCCGTGATAGACAGAGATAAATGCCTACAGCTGGAGGCAGAATAAATCGATGCTATACGTTGTATAATTGTCTTGAAAATAAGGTAATGACTGGCTCTTGGAATGCTTTGATCTTATCAGAAAGACAAGGAATACACTAATGGCTTTAATTAGACTTCGGGGATGAAATGAATTTGGCCTCCTGGGTGAGCTGGTTTCTGGAATTGACCACTGGTGGGGATAGAAAGGCTTTAATCAGATTTAGGCTCTTTAATACCCACAATGGTGTGTGTCTGCATGCGCAGGGCAACCCCACTGGTAACGCCTGGTGTGGGGGGGTCCACAGGCTGCGTGTGCTCGGGCTGCCCGTGTGTTCAGGAGCCTTTTTTCAATGTTCTTTCCCAGTTGTGTGTGAGCTCTGCAGGGCGCTGTGCCGCCAGGCAGACCGGGCAGGTTTGTGTAGGAGAAAGGGTATTTTTATGCCTTCGAGCTCAGCAGCTTTTGAGGACGAGCAGAGTCCACTATTTTTATTTCTTGGGTTCTAAAGGAAATTTGAAAACACCTTGTCAAAAAGCAGTGGAGAGCTGGTAATTCTGTAATTCCCGACAGCAGGGTCATGGCAGCTGTGACAGCAGCAGGGCACCGTGCTGGCCACGCTGGAGCATCCAGAGTGAGGAATCACCAATTACCGCAGCTTAATTATCGCATGTAATGGCTCCAGTCAAAGCAACAGCAACCCTTCTAATCTCTCTAGGAAAACATCTCTGTGCTGTCCCCTGGAACACGTAGACCAGTGATATTTCATGCGCAGAGGACGGGCCGGGTCTGACTCAGCACAGTGACTCATGGGGTGCAGGCGATGGTGGTGGCGGTCACGGTCCAGGTTGCGCGGCGCTGGGCGGGGAGGTGCGGGCAGCCAGGGGGGCTCTGCCCCACGCTCCCCGGGGCACGAACAGGGGTGGGGATGCCACGGCTCTCAGGGGGGGTTCTGCCTCTTCTCCCACTGTACCCACAGCGGGGATGAGTCCCAGGGTGTCCCCAGAAGGACCCTGGGCTGGTGTCCCTGGGTGCCCGAGGGGCTGGCAGGGGCTGATGGTTTCCACCGGCTGCACCTGACCTTCCCCTGGTTATTTCCAGTGAAACGGGGCTGCTGCTGCTCAGCAGATGCTGAGGCTGCACACGCAGCAGTTCTTCTTCCTAGGCCATGTTTATGTCTTCCCCGTTGTAAGGACAGATGTGGATTATTTTGGTAGGTTGACATTAGCTATCGTGTTTCCCTTATGTTAATTTGTTGGGCTTAGATGAGCTCCCGAAAAGGATTTAATAACAAGCGCCGTTGCCAACCAAAGCACAACCTTGTTCAACTGTTACTGTACAGCCAAATATTTTTACCGCCAAGCCTGCAGGCGTGGTGTAAGCTCCTTGTAAGTAGCTGAGGTTTCGTGTAAGTAGGGGTGAGAGTGCAGTGAGGTCAGCGCTCGCCCCGCAGGAGCAGGAGGTGGAGGGTGGGGGGTCCCAGCTCTGCCGGGGCACGAGCACCCCAGGAGCATTGAGCACCAATATTTAGTGATTCTGGCTCAAATGGTGGGGCCACAGCAGCAACCCCAAAACAGTGAGCAAGGCTGAGCGATGCCAACCCTGTGTCCCCCGTCCCAGAGGGGTGACCCCGCACCAGCACAGTGGTGGGACCCCCTCGTCCCCCAGGCTCTGGGACAGACCCGCCCAGCAGCATGGGGCCGTGGATACCGTCACGGATTCTTGGCACCAGCACTGTCCCGAGGAGAGGAGGATGTGAGGGGAGGAAGGGCCCTGATCCAGGAGCTGGGCAGCACCGGGAGTCTGTCCCCACACTGCCCCACTCACCCTGTTGTCCCAGGTCGTGACAAATCGCCCCTGTGTGTGCAGAAAGCTCCTCGCCGCGCCACAAACGCACACATGCTTAGTAACATAATCTCTTAAAAGCAAAATCCCAGAAATTCCTTTTTCTTCGTGGAAAATGTTGCCTGGGGGAGAAGCTCATAATGAAGGATGAAAGCTTAATCCTTGAGGTAGAGCAGGACTTGGGGGGGAGAGTATAAACATGACAGTTGTTGCTCAGTGAGGTGGAAAAAAAAGGTGAAGGGATGGAAGTCGTGGCGGGGCTGCGGGTCGGGCTGCGGGGAGCCCGGCAGCGCTTCCTCCCCACCCGCCACCTCCGGCATTTCAGCGCTGGGGAGGCACAGGGTGTCCTGGCAGTTTCAGACACAGCAAAATGCTGTTGTGAGCTGGTGGGTGAAGATGTGAGGAGAGTGAATTATGCTTCAGACCTGTGTAATTCTCTTGCAGGGACAGCCCTGGGTTACTGGGTATCAGCAACGCTGGGAACACTGTGACCATTATAAAATACAACACCGGTGTGTCTGCTGGTTGATTTTCAGGTCTCCTGGGCCATCCGTGAGGGTGCTGGCAGCCTCGTTCCACCACGTGCTCGAGAAGATTGAGGTTTACCCTGGGCTCCCCTTGGACGCAGCAGGTGCCAGGTGGGAGGAATTTCTCAGGGGTGGCCACTGATGTGACCCCCTGTGCCACCTCCCCACCTACCCAGCGTCACCGCACGCCGGGCTGATGTGGTCAGAGAGGCAGAAACTGGATTTGGCCGGGCGGTCGGTAACGTGACGTGCTGCAGGTGACCTGTGGCC
>NW_010295403.1:5170-5520 GCF_000700745.2 Antrostomus carolinensis
CGGGGGGCCCCTGCCCCCGGGGGGATGGTGCTGCCGCCCCCCCACCATCCCAGCCACACCCCGGGGAGCTGTTGGGTCTCACCTCTGTACCAGGGCACCCATGGCACTGCGTGGCATCAGCTGCACCAACAGACACCACCAGCTCGGCCAAGACCCCAGCACAGGTCCCAGGGGCTGGCTCACTCTGTGCCACCTGCACCGTGTCCTGGAGATCCTGCACGTCCTCAGCCCAGGTACCCTCCTGCCCCGTGGGGTGCTGGGTGCAGCTCAGGGTGGGGGGTCCCCAGCTCCTGCCTGGGGATTTGCTTGTCCCAGCTGCCTCTCACTGTGCAGTGCTGTCCCTGAGCCCG
>NW_010295403.1:5597-5820 GCF_000700745.2 Antrostomus carolinensis
CATCCCGGGGGACATGGTGATCAGCACTGAGAGGCTGTCCTGGTTGGGCCAGCACATGCCCCCGGAGGGGTTTCACAAGGTAAAAATTCCCCAAAACCATCTGTGAAAGGGCTTTTTGCTGCCCGGTTTTCGGGGCTGGTGCGTCCCCAAGCCTTCAGCATCCAGTCTGAGAAGGACAAACAGGCTCCTCTCCTCTTCGTTATTTTTGAATTGAGCAGCAGAG
>NW_010295404.1:0-2018 GCF_000700745.2 Antrostomus carolinensis
CTGATCACATTAGGACTTTATCAACATTCTTATCATAACAGATCCCACACTGAACCTAAACCACAGCTCTTCAGGCTGCTGAGAAGAAAATGAACTCTATCCCAGCAAAACCAGGACAGTTAGCTGCTCCTGCTTGTCTGCCACCATTCACTACTGATCACACCAGTGGGGTGTCTCCTGCCCTTTCCACAAGTGTGACCTGCTCCCAACTGCCCCTCCCTGCGCCCACTGGGCAGCCCCAGCAGAAGCTGCCGGGTGCTGTCATCTCTGTTCAGCTCTAATTTCACGGGTCCTACCTGGCTGTTAGCCTGAAGAAGACGCTGCGATTAATGGTGGAGGATCAGTGTAAGCCACAGAGTGATTAATTTTCTCCCCTGTGGCAGTGTGGGGTATGTCTCTGGGGAGGGCAACCATGCACAATGGGTGAATCACTCTCAGAGGAGCTGTGGGGCTGGAGGTCCCACCCTGACATCAAGGAGGAGGGCTGTGTTGCAGGGGGCAGGACAGAGCCTGGTTTCTGTTATGCAGCTGCAGGGCTAAACCTCAGGCAGCCCGGCAACTGCAGCAGTACCTGCCAGGCCAACGAGCCCTGTTCAGCCCAGTGTCCTCATGGCCTTGAACTGGCCTGGGATGGGATTTGACAAGAGCATCCTTGCTCTTGACTTGCTGTTCTCCATCCTTCCTCCTTCACAGCCCACCACCTGGGTGCTGGTGGCTGCTGGTCCTTTGGCACCACTCCCTGCCCTGCAGGAATGATCAGATTGACCAGGAGGAACAGACAGGCTTTCCTGGGTGAGCTGGGCCAAGCTGGCAGCTTGACCCCCTTAAAAAGATAGGTGGCAGGGCTGGCACAGAGCCGGCCTGCGGGATGGCAGCTCCTTCAACTGCCCACTGTGCTCTCAAGGCTGGAAGGTTTGCTCTGCTCTACTCTCAGGAGATGCCATGGAGCCAGCAGAGCCCTGCGGTGGGGCTGCGGTATCTCTGGCTGGGACAGGGGGCTCATGGCTGACCTGTGTTGTGTCACTTGCAGCTGGCAGGACCACCACCAGTGAGGAGCTGGAGGACATGCTGGAGAGCGGCAACCCAGCCATCTTCTCCTCTGGGGTAAGCACCAGCGCAGGCTGAGGCCGAGCCAGCTCCCTCATCCTGGGAGGATTGGCTAGTGGACGTGCTGCCACAGTGGCCCCAAGATAGGAGCGATGAGCACAGCCCATGTGGGAGGTGGGACCTGGGTGCTCAAGTCTGGCCTGAAGATGCTGCCTGAGCAGGGGCTGCATCCTGGTTGGAGGATGGGGTGGGGGTTTGGTGCACACTGGAGTGGCTGGAGGAGCTCCTGCTTTTCTCTCCCTTGGTGCCCCTAATCCCGGCATCCAAGGGGCTCAGTGTGGTGCTCTATCTTCTTGCAGATCATTATGGATTCAAACATTACCAAGCAGGCACTGAATGAGATTGAGACACGGCACAGCGAGATCATCAAACTGGAGAACAGCATTCGAGAGCTGCATGACATGTTCATGGACATGGCCATGCTGGTGGAGAGCCAGGTACGGAGATACAGCGGCCCAGTGGCCAACTCACCTGGGGAGGTTGGAGGGTGATGGGGCTGCTGGTGCTACCCTGCCTGGGTGGGTACTGAGGGATCTGGGACTGATGTGGGGTTGAGCTGGGCTCCCTGGGGCAAGAGCCACCTGCCCTGCACCCCAGATCCAGGGGCTGCTGTGTGCCCGGAGCGGGAGGTTCGGTGATGGGCTCTGGAGGGGGGCAGCAGGGGGCTGCCATGCAGTTGGAGATTTCTCTATCTCCCCTGGAGCACTGGGCCCTACCAGGTGAGCTCAGGGTGCCACCAGCCTTGGTGGTCCTGCCAGGCTGCCCTGGCTGTGCTGCCAGCCCACAGCTGGCCCTTCAGCTGGGCACGCGCTCCAGTGTCTCTGCTCACCCCCCACTTCTTGCCCGCCACGCTGCCACGGCCCGAGGAGACGTCGGTGGCAGGTAAAGCCCCGCCGAGCCCCCGCCGGGGG
>NW_010295404.1:2087-2612 GCF_000700745.2 Antrostomus carolinensis
AGGGTGGCTGTTGCATGGTGGCATTGGTGCCCCATCCTGTCTGCCTTGGGGGAGAGATGAGATTTGCAGTTCCCTGCCCTGTTCTGAGGGCTAGACCATGCCAGCACCCTGCATTGCCCTGTGGGGTGGGAGGCTCTGAGCGGCTGGCACCAGGAGCAGAGGGTGCTGGCAGCTCCCACGAATGGCACAGGTGGGAAGAAGCAGCAGCTTTAGAAAAGGCAGAGAGCAGCAGGGAGCCTGGTGAGGGTCAGTGCTTGCGGGGGGTAACACCAGAGCGCCCCTGGGCTTCCAAGGCTCAGTGTCCCCATGGTGTCCAGCATTTGGCTGAGAAATGAGCATTGCAGAGCTGCTGGCCACGACCTCCTGGCTCTGCAGCCTCAATTGTCTCCATGCCATGGAGAAGGGCACCGGGCTTCCAGCTGCCCACTCCTGCCAACATTGCCAATCACATGAACTGTCAGGACCTGGCTGCTTCCCTGTGCAGTCAGGATGGGGACAAAGGAGGTGGACAGGCTAAGGGGGCTT
>NW_010295404.1:2649-5828 GCF_000700745.2 Antrostomus carolinensis
TGCAGTCAGGGGTCAGAGTGGGACAGGAGTCCCTGGAGCCCGGCCTCACCAGCCCCACTCCAGGGCCCTCCACTCTCAGCAGGGTGCTTGTGCGGATCAGAGCCATCGTCCCTGCATGTGTGTGGTCTCGTGAGCATCTTGTATGGCGCTGCTGGTGCGGTCCTTGCTCCCCTGCCATGCCTCCGGTTTCAGCAGCATGCAGCACTGTGTCAGTGTAGATCCCGTTGTGGCTTTGATGCCACCTGAGATATGAGACTGGGCGGTCACCAGGCCAGGACTGGGCTGGGGAACCCCCTTGACTCTCACCCTTGCTTGCTGGGATGTGCACAGAGGTCCCAGTCCTCTAGGACAGAGCCCGTGGTCTGGAGACCCCACCCCAGGGCACCCACTGCCTGCAGACAACTGACGGTCCTTCCCCCTCCTGTGCAGGGGCTGCTGGGCAGGATGACATCCACATGGTGCCAGGGAGCAGCAGGGCAGGAAGGAGCTCATGTCTGTGCGTGCGTGGGCGCGTGGGCTCTGTCCCGGCTCTGCAGGGCGAGATGATCGACCGCATCGAATACAACGTGGAGCACTCAGTGGACTACGTGGAGCGGGCTGTGTCAGACACCAAAAAAGCGGTGAAGTACCAGAGCAAAGCCAGACGGGTGAGTCATGGCACTGGGGCCCATCTTCCCCTTCCTACCCTGCTGACACCTCCGTCCTGGGGACAGGCACCTGCCTGGCAGCCCTGCCTGCCCCATTGCTTGCACAGAGGAGCAGGCAGCCTGGCGCAGCCTCATGGGTGCCTGGGCACTGCTTTACCTCACACCACTGAGTGCAGCCCAGGTCCCACTGATGGCACCAGCTGAGGCAGAGCTCCCTGGCACAGGCTGTGTGAGCACCAACAATGAGCCGTGGGGCGGGGGTGCTGCTTGGGGGGAGGAAAAGGGAAAAGGTGGGTCCTGTGAACCACGGTTGTGGTGATAGCCACGTCCCTTGCCAATAAAAACTAGAGACTTGGTCCAGTGCCAGCTGCCTCTTCAGGTCCCAAACCTTGTCCCATATCAGCTCATCAGCTCAGGGTCCTGGGGGCCACCAGCTCAGCTGTGCCAGCCCAGGGGTGCCCATCTCTGCCCTGGGGCTGCCAGAGCCCCTCTGGCTCCCATGGTGCTGCTCAGAGCCCTCCACGGGAAAACAGGAACTGGGCGGATGGCAGCTCACAGGGCTCACCTGCCACCAATACTCACGGGCCCCTCTCTCCTTTCTCCTCTCTCCTCTCTCCTCTCTCCTCTCTCCCTACTGGTGCTGGGACACCTGAGCAGAAGAAGATCATGATCATAATCTGCTGCGTGATCCTGGGTATTGTCATCGCCTCCACCTTCGGCGGCATTTTCGGCTAGACTCACCCCACGGGACTGTTTGTGTGTGATGGACGGAGCCACGCGTGCCACGGGGCCGCAGCCATGCCGGAGCGAACCACGCAGCCCCGGAGCCTCCCAGCAGCATTTCAGTTTCTAATGCATGGTTGTTTGTGAGGAGTGCCGGCCCCGGGGCGCAGGCAGGGTGCAGGGGATGGTGATGGGTGCAAGGGATGGTGATGGGTGCAAGGGGGACCCTGGGGGGGGAACCCAAGCTCTCATCACTGCTCCAGCCTGGGTGGTTGGGTGGGACCAGGTGGGTGGGTTCTGCTGCTCCTGTGCTGGGCAGTCTGTGTTAGTGACAGCTGAGGATGAGGAGGGACCGAAGAAGGGTGTTAGGGGTCCTCAGGAGCACAGCGCCCAGTCAACCTCCCTCAGCTTCCCCATCACCTCCAGCCAGAGCTCTCATGTCTGTCAGCCACATCTGTGCTTGCAAACACCTTTCCTTGGGCTGCTTCTCCCACGGGGCCCTTCCCCAGGGGTGCGCTCTGCCAGGCCCTGCCTCCCCTGTCCCTGCCTGTCCCATGGCCGTGTCTGGCTGCGGGGCTCCATCCCTGCTGCTGCCAGGGCTGCCCCCTCCCTAGGCAAGCCTTCACCCCAGTGTGGGTGCCAGGGGCTAGACCTGCTGCCACTGGCAGTGGGTGCCTGATGGACAATTTTGGGTTGAGGAGCTGCTGCTTGGGGACATCAGGGTTGCTTGGGGACAGGATCAAGGCCACATGAGGACCTGTGGTGCTGGCCAGGTGGGACAGGAGGGCACAGGTACTTCAAGGCCAGCATGTTTCACTGGCTGCTCACCCTGCACCAAAGCCTCAGCATTCTGTTCTCTGCCCCAGCACATGGTGGCCCTGGCTCCCACTGCCCCCAGGTCTGGGCTCTCGCTGTCGGTATTTGGTGCTGGCTGTGGTGCCCACAACCCCCAGCATGCTTGCCTGGGAGCAGGGCTGCTTCCAAACTCATTTTTCCACATAGGCATCCGTGGCTGGGCACTGGAGGCAGTTGGGTTTTCTCCTGCCATGGTCCCAGAAGTATCTTCCCCACTCCCACAAGCAAAGAGCAGCAGTCTTCCTCCTTGTCTATCCTACCAGTTCCTGAGCAGGGCAGTGCCTGTGCCCCTGTCATCGCTTTGCCACCTCTTGGCATCCACCTGCCCCTGTCACCTCCTCCTGGCACACTGCCCTTCTGCCTGGTCAACCCCATGCCCATCTGGCGAGGCATCTGCACTCGGCGGGGGGCTGTGTGAGCACCCGGGTGCCCTGTGCCCTCTGCTGTGCCCACTACATGGGTGCAGCCACTGTGGGGTGGCCTGAGCCTGCTTGGCAGCTCTGAGGAGTCCTGTGTTGCCACTGTCCATTCTCCTCAGGCTGGGGACAGGGCTCTGCCCTCACATTCCCCTGGAGACTTGGGTCCAGCTGGCCCATGCACATGAAAAAAAAGGCCCATGCACATGCCAAAGCACCACAGGATCCCAGAGCAGGGCAGGCACCTGGGGCCAAGCTCACAGCCACACAGCAGGATAGGGGTTGGACATGAGCTCAGATGTTGGAAGCCGAAGAACACTTGATGGCAGCAAGTACTCCAGCTGCAGGCAGTGTGTCACCTCCCTGCTCTGACCAGGGTGAGGGCAGGGCTGGATGCTCCTCCCCCCTGGCTGGGTGCTGTAGCACAGGTGCTGGCCCTGTGTGTGGTGCCCATAGGTGCTGGGTGACAGGCAGTGGGCTGTAGCCACGACACAGCATTGCATTCCCCAGCAGCAGCCCAGACACTGTTCTTTCCCTG
>NW_010295404.1:5863-12143 GCF_000700745.2 Antrostomus carolinensis
CAGCCCCTGGTTGCATTCAGTTGCCCTTGGGAAGTGTCCAGCCTGGTCCCCTGCCCTGCCCAGCCCAAGCCCCCAGAAGGTGCTGCCATGGGAACATCCAAAACTGATGTGAGCTACAGCACTGCAGCCTGCTGTGCAAAAGGGCTTGGGGCACCAGGACTCCTGCAAGCAGAGGCAGGCTGGGTCGGGCGCCCCTCCAGGGCATGGGCAGAGTGCCTGCTCTGTGGGTCAGAGGAAAGGGAGCTGGAGTGATGCACGAGTGCCTGCTGCTCTTGCCTTGGTGGAGCTCCCTGTCACCACAGTCTGCACTCTGCTCTGCTGAGCCAGCAAGAGTGCTGGGCCCCCTCCTCCGGGAAGCAATAACACTGCTGGCAGGGCAGCTCCTGGGCAGGCAGGCAAAAAAGCTCCTCTCGGCCTCTGACCCTGCAGCAATGCCCACTGCTAGCACAAGGTGACATTTTTTTCTTCCAAGCAGTGGCTTTTCTGGCACAAGCTCACATGACATCAGGGCTGTGGCCCACCCACCAAGGGATGAGGCCAAGAAGAGCACTGTGGGGATTCTGGCACTTGCTCCTTCCTTGTTGGTACCGTCACTGCCAGCAGCCCCTCAGCAGCAGGAACTGGCCAGGGCCACAGTGACTCTGCCACTGGCACTTTGCTGGAATCCTGCAGGCAGTGGTGGCACCAACACGAGGGAGGCAGAGGAGCAGGCTGCCATTGCTGGCCCACAGGCAGGCTCACACTGTCCTTGCTGTGAGGAGAGCGTGTTTTGGTGCAATAATTACCCCTGCACTATGGGAAGCCCCGTTCAGTTCCTTTTTACCTACTGTCATTGCATGTACAGACCAAATCACCAAGAGTGTGGTTGTGCTTTTGGGAGACATTTCACTTTTTCTTTCCAGCCCCCAACCTCAGACCGCTTGTCCTTTGGGTTACACCACCTCTGTTCCAAGTGCCACCTGCCCTCCCAGCGCCAGGAGCGTGTCGATGCAGTATTCCATAAGCAGTGTGGGGCACGCACAGCTTGCACTCGAACTGGGGATTGGTTTTTTTGTAATTAATGTACTTGAAGGCTTTCCAAGCTCCCCGTGGAGTTGTACTGTTGCTGTACTGTGAGCTAAGTGTCCTTGTTTTCTATGTAGATCTTGACCCTGGCTTGCTCTGTCTCACTGGGCTGGATGACACTGTATGTTGCCTCTTTTCTCCTTCACCCTTTCCCTTCCTGCTAGCCTCCCTTTCTTCTCCCAAAGCTTTGGGTGCAAAACAGCTTCCCATTTTGTGGAATTTTTATGTAGAATAAACATTTGTAACTGTAAAGTTCTGTCTGGCACCTCTGCGTTTCAGGGGAAGTGAGGAGGTGTTGGGGAACAAGGGCAAGGATGCAGACAACCCCAGCACCCTGGGAGCACTAAACCATACAGGATGAGCCTGATACGAAGCGCTTGCAGGAGCAATCGCCACAGGAATAACACTTCTGCCAGGAGGAGGATTTGCCCTCATGTGACACATACTTTTATACTGCCTGACTCCCTGCCTGCAGGTAGAGGGGAAGCTGGCAGGGAACTAGGTGCTGTATTCCCACCTCAGTACTCCCCTGCACTGAGGGCAGGACACAGGAGACCAGCAACACTTCTGACCCATTGACTGTTTAGTGAGGAGGCTGGGTATAATGTTCTGGCTCACCTGGAGCTCCAGATGGCTCACTGCACTCTCAGGAAGATAAGCAATGGCACTGCAGACACCAAGTGGCCAAAGCATTGTCTGACAGTCTACCTTCACCAGGAAAACAAGGCTGGAAGCTTTGCAGTTGACTGCTGGGCAGCACCCAAACCAGTTTACACCTTCAAGAGCCATTGTCTCAGCACGTCCCAGGCCTGGGGTGCTCATCTGTGCCATCCACAGGAGGCTCACTGGAGGAACCAACACACCATCTTCCACACCAGCAGTGTCCACAGCAATTCAGAAGCGAGGGCGGCGCTTTCGACCCGTGTATTTCGTGTCTGCTCGCACTTCCCTGTGGAGAAAAGCAGAGAACAATCCACAGGTCATTCTGGGAGGGGAAGTGGGTTTGTGGCAGGAATTTGAACAGGTGACAGCAGACCAGACCAGCACAGCCAGCCTCAGCTGAACTTACTTGCCCTGTCGTCGTCTACGCTCCTTCTTCTCAAGGATCCAGTCCCGGCTTTTCTTCACAGACTTGCCCTTGGTGTTTCTGAACCGTGTCCTACAGAGAAAGCAGAGAGCAGCTGGAGAGAAACTGAGGTGTGCGGGCAGAGTTTTCTGCCCTGGAGGATTGGCCTCCCAGAACTGGGCATGCCCTCTGCCTCATAAAACCAGTGAGTATCTCTCCCACCACCCCTGGGATGAAAGAGGCTCAGCCAGCACTGGGGCAGGTGCCCCAACAGTCCAAGTCCTGGTGCACTGGGGGAAGAGGCTGCTTCCAGCCCCGGCTCTGAGCTGAGGGATACCCAACCCTCCACAGGCTGCAGCAGGCCAGCACTGCCCTGGGCCATATCTGACACACCAGCAGCACACTGGGCTCTGGGATCTCGGGGGGAATACAGGCTCAAGCACAAACCACCTTCCCCTCCTCTGCTCTACTTCAAACAAAGCTGAGCCTGTGTCTTCCCAACAAGTTGCCAGTTCTGCTATTGCCCTCCAAGACCAGGTACCCCCAGGACTAAGTCAGCAGAGAATAGCAGTGTAAGAGGCAGGAAAACACAGCAGCCACAGGCTCCTGGCAGCCATGACGACTTTCCTCTGTTTTTTGTTCTCTGTCTCTCCCACTGGCTGCAAGAGGGGCTCCTCCCTGCACCGCTACCATGGGAGGAGACCTGGCCAGCTGGAGAAACCCCCGCAGCCACAGATAAGCAAAGAATTTGACAGCAGAAGAAAGGGAACACCAAGCTTCAGGCACAGCAGCCTCAGCCTGCCTCCCCAACAAAAAACAAACAAACAAACAACAACCATGCTTGCTATCACCAGCACTTCCCCCCCTCCCACAAACATTCCCCCTCCCATCACCACAGGCTGAGGTTACAGCACTGAGCTGGAGAGCCAGGTGCCAGACAGAAAGCTCACCTCAGACTGAACGCTCAGCTGCAGCTCTAGGGTATGGACCAACAACAGCCCACGACACCATAGCAGTGCCCATCTGGGCTGCTAACGGTCCTCCCAGTCCCTTCCCTTCAGTCAGTTCTCACATGGCAGCACCGTGGTCCTCAGTCAGCAAAACCCAGCCTTTACACCCGCCCCACTCCTCACCTGAGGAGAACTTGCACCTTCACCCACTACACGATACCTCTCATTGGTGAACTTTGCTTGGTGTATCTCTTCTCCACCAGCACAGTCAGTACCAAGGCCCTGAAAATCAAAATTGGGAAGTTTTGCTCTCCTCTGGAGCAAACAGAGCTAACAGTCATGCCATCTGAATTAAGTGGAACCCCGAGCTCTGCAAGGGGAAGGATTGGAGTGGCAACAAACTGGTCTTCTAGAAATTGTGTCAAAGAAACCAGATCTCAGGGGGAGCAGGGGTTGGTGAGACTGACAGCAAATGTATAAACCAAGTCACATCTGCACGTGCAGAGCTGCCTGGCTCCCACACTATGACTTCCTTGCCCACAGCTCTTCCACATCACCCAGCAGCCAGGAAGGCAACTCTGCTGCCTTGCGGAACTCCTCACCTTTGGTAATGTGCCAGATACCCCAACAAAGAGACAAAGGAAGAACCTGAAAGAACAAGAATAAGAAGCATGAAGCTGGGATTCAGTATGGAATTCCCAGTCCGCAAACAAGACTGAAATAGTTTATAACACAGTCAGATCTAAGCTGTGACCTGTGTCCAGGACTATCATGAGAGAGAGAACAGTTCGGGGCAGGGGAGAGGGTGGAGGAAAATCACTGCTAAACCCAGACCCTACCCCAAACACACACATACACAGAGATACAAGACTCACTTCTTGGCTTTGGCACTGTTGGGGTAATCTACCACCATTCCCCCAGTAAAGCCAGCTCTCATGGCTTGGGCCGTGATGAGCTCCAGCTGGAAACAAGCAGATGCAGAAGTTATTTAGCCATCACCTACAAGCAATGCCCAAGAGACCTCTGGGCTCCACCACAGCAAACTGCACATGCCAAAAATGGGTCGTTTCTGCTCCTGTTAACTCTGCACCAAGCTCCCAGTTCTGCAGTACCATCTGGACACCAGTCCACCGCCTTTCTTTGGCTCTCCCTGCTCCTCAGCCTAGCCTGGGTTAATCAGTGCTGCAGACTCTCTGGGAGATGGATACTGGGCTGGATTTTCCAGCCCTGTGGAGTTACAGTACAGTGCTGATGACTACAGGCCAGTCTTCAAACCCAGCCACACAGGGGAGAGAGGGCAGCACATTCAGATCATGTCCTGTCAATTTCTTTTATTTTAAGGCTCAGTCCAAGACAATGTGTGAAGCAACAAAAATTGCACAGGGCATTTGCCTTATAGGTTTTTTCTGGGCTCCTGAAGAGCTTTACAGACAGCAGGAAGAACAGAGACACAGACCCAACGGGGAGAAACATGATGCATTCAGAGCCCCAAACAGCACACAACCTCTCTGTCTGGCTCTGCCTGCACCTCTTTCCCACTGACTGATGTCCTGTACCTGTTCCGAGTTCTCGGGGTACAGCTGCAGGACAGCTCGGGATCCTTGGGCCTACAGGAAATAAAGTCAGTCACAAACATGTCTTAGTGCAGGCAACCCCTCTAGTCACGCAACTCCTAGCACCCACCTCCCCAAAGCCTTCTGGAGAACTTTCCCCAGGAGAGGTGCTCAGACTGCAGAGCCAGCTCCTCCACAGCACAGGGGAACAGCAGGGATCAGAGAAGCGTGAGAGACTGTGCAGGCAGGCAAGGAGACAGGAAATGGGCACTCCTGCCACTCCTCTGTTTCAGAGCAGCATTTACTTAAAATATCTTGCTAAAATGTACCAGCAAGGATGTAAAAGCAGGCAGAGGCCTGACTGGGAGAGCACAGCACTTACCAAGGCAGTATAAAGAGTTGAGAAGAATCGATAAAGGCGTTTTGGAGGGCTGTGCGATTTCTTATCAGCATTACAAAGCCACTGCACTGCAGAGATACTGAGAAAGAAAACAAGTCCCCTGGGACACTGAGCCATCGATTCTTTCACAGCCTGTTGTCTCCCTTTGAGCTTACATCCAGCACTAAGCGTGTGCAAGGCTTCACAGAAACGATTTAATTTCATCCGTGTAGCTTTGCCTTCTGTTTTGCAGTTACACAAACCCCTCTGAAGACTCACTGTACCACAACCCAACAGGGCACAGTAGTTATTCAAGCACAAAAGAATCACCAAGCCTTTAGGCCAGGTGCTCAAATAAGTCAAGTGCTTAGCTGTGGCCCTTGCATGGCCATGCAGGTTTTGCCAATAAGCAATCCCAAACAGAGCGTTCGGATCAGCAACAGACAGTCCCTGCTCCTTCCCAGCACCTTTCTGAGATATTCTCTAAGCAAAAAACTTTCTGTCCCCTTCATCCCAAAATCAACCATCAAACCTTTGATCCAGGGACTGAGCTTGTAGCTGAACAATGGTACAGACGTACTTTCTGTTTTCCTCCTCGGATCAGGCCTCAACCCTCCCGATAATATCCCCAGTTTCATTTTATTTATTTCAGTAAACTTCCTAGCTCACCAGCAAAAAACCAAAAAAACCCAAAAAAACCCAAGCACACGACTTGGGAAACGGCTGTTGGGAGCTGCTGCCACCACCCTGAATCTCAGCAGCTTATCCCAAAGGGGTGGAGTCAAGTTGCATGGAACAAATAGAGCGACTGATAAGGACAGTCACACTCATCTGTTACCCACCACACACGACCACGTGTACGGTACAGACAATGCAGTTACGTGAAGCATCGAGAGAGCTTGATAACGTACATAAACTCACCTGATACAGCCATCAAACATGCCAGGCCTGAAGGGAATGCCGTGACCCACATCTGCAAGGAGAAGGTCTCCTTCCACCTCCCTCTCCACGGCCACTTCTGCACAGAACAGAGCGTGGCTCAGGCAACCAGCTCCCTCTTTTGGGGACCACCTCTGAGGTGAGGCAAGGGTGGCAGAGGAGGAGGGCCCGCTCACCTAGCATGGCAGGGCTGATGTCCATGCCAATCCAGTAGTGACCCTCATCAGAGATGTAATCCCCGCTCAGCCCAGAGCCACAGCTGAAGGGAGGAAGAGGGGAAAGCGCAGGGATGACGGGCCTGGTCTGAGGGTCACCCCGGCCAGCGGCC
>NW_010295405.1:0-2643 GCF_000700745.2 Antrostomus carolinensis
TCCCCATGTCCCAGGGTCTCCTTCACCCCAAACCCAACATCCCCAAGTCCATCCCCCCCCACCATCACCACGTCCTTACGGGTTCCACCACCACCCAACCCCATTTTCCTCCACAGCTTCCCACCACCACCACCACCACCAGGACCTTCCACCACCATCAAGCTACCCCTAGGTGAGTCCTCACCATGGTGTTGATGATGCCGGTTGGTGAAACCAAAGCAGGGTTGACCTCTCCATCCTTCTTCTCTCCTTCTAGATGATGATGATGATGATGATGAAGACATTGAAGATGGTGGTGAGGAGACCACCCCACCTCTCTACCGTTGCGGTGATTGTGGTAGAACCTTCTCCCAAAGCTCCAACCTCTTGAAACACCGTCGTGTCCATACCGGAGAACGACCTTATCGGTGCGGTGAGTGCGGCAAAGCTTTTGGTTGGAGCTCCTCTTTGGTAGAACATCAAAAAGGTCACGTCGGTGTCAAACCACACGCGTGCGGTGAGTGTGGGAAGACCTTCAGCCGTGGGTCCACCTTGATGGAACATCAAAGGACCCATACTGGTGAGAAACCATTTCGATGTGGTCAATGTGGAGCTCGTTTCAGTCAAAGTTCTACTTTGGTCCATCATAGAAGGACCCACACGGGTGAAAGACCTTATGGTTGTCCACAATGTGGTCGAGCTTTTGGTAGGAAGTCAACGTTGGCCACCCATCAAAGGATCCATACTGGTGAAAGACCTTATGGTTGTCCAGAGTGTGGTCGTCGTTTCGCCGTCAGCTCCGATTTGGCCAAACATCGGCGAGGAGCTCACGGTGGACACGGGTGTGAAGATTGTGGTCAGAAGTTTCTTCATGTGGCGGCGTTGGTAGGACACCGGGAGAAACATCATCATCGTGGTCAGCGTGGTGGTGGTGGTGGCATTGTTGGAGATCACAGCAATGGTGGTGGCCATCGTGGTGGTGATAATCATGGTGGCAAAGGTCACCATAATGGTGGTGATGACCATGGTGGTGATCATGGTGGTGGTGATCATGGTGGTGATCATGGTGGTGATCATGGTGGTGATCATGGTGGTGACCACAATGGTGGTGTTGACCATGGTGGTGATCATGGTGGTGATCATGGTGGTGACCACAATGGTGGTGTTGACCATGGTGATAGTCATGGTGGTGACCACAATGGTGGTGTTGACCATGGTGATGGTCATAGTGGTGACCATAGTGGTGGTCATGGTGGTGATGACCATGGTAATAACCACGATGGCCATAGTGACCACAACGTTGGTGTTGACCATGATGATGACCATGGTGATAACCATGATGGCCATGGTGACCACAATGGTGGTGATGACCATGGTGATGACCATGATGGCCATGGTGACCACAATGGTGGTGTTGACCATGGTGATAACCACAATGGTGATGACCATGATGGTGATGGTGACCACAACATTGGTGTTGACCATGGTGATGACCATGATGGCCATGGTGACCACAACGTTGGTGTTGACCATGGTGTTGACCATGGTGTTGATCATGGTGGTGTTGACCATGTTGACCACGATGACGACCGCCCACACCGCTGTGGAGAATGCGGTCAAACCTTCCGCCATGCCACCACCTTGATTCTCCACCTCCAAACCCACTCTGGTATCTTCTCCTGCCCTCTTTGCCCAGAACATTTTGAGGACAGCACCCAACTGGCACGTCACCGTCGCCGTCACCACCACCCGTTGACCAAACCCTACCGTTGCGAAGCTTGCGGCAAAGCTTACGCTCAACCATCCTCTTTGAGACACCATCAACCAGAAGATCCATTGAGTTGTCCTCATTGTCACTCTACCTTCTTCTGGATGTGTCGTTTGACTCGGCATCTCCAAACTTGTCCTTTGACCATCAAACCATTTCAATGTCCTGAATGTGGTAAAGCTTTTGGTCAAAGTTCTAAACTTCTTCGTCACCAGGTGACCCACACCGGTGAGAAACCTTATAAATGTCCTGATTGTGGCAAGATCTTCAACCAAAGCTCCAACTTGACCGAACATAGAAGAACCCATGGACCAACCCAACGCCATCTTTGTCCTCTTTGTGGTAAAAGCTTCAACCTTATCTCCTACTTGACCAAACATCGGTTGACCCACACCGGTGAGAGACCTTATCGGTGTGGAGATTGTGGGAAGAGCTTCAGGCAAAGCTCCAACCTCATCCAACATCAGAGGACACACACTGGAGAACGTCCCTTCACCTGTGACCTCTGTGGGAAGAGCTTCTGCCAAAACTCTCACCTGGTCAAACATCGAAGGACCCACACGGAGGAGAGACCTTATCGGTGTGGAGATTGTGGGAAGAGCTTCAGACAAAGCTCCAACCTCTTGGAACATCGACACGTCCACACCGGGGAACGACCCTACCGCTGCGGTCAATGCGGCAAGACCTTCGGCTGGAGCTCGGCCTACAGCAAACATCTGAGGAGCCACCTAGGCTGAGGGGGCTTGGTGGGGTTGGGTGAGGTCCATCGTGGTGTCTACAGGTCCATCATGGTGTCTACAGGTCATGGTTTGGTCCTTCAAGGTCATGGTTTGGTCCTACAAGGTCATGGATTCGTCTTGGAGGGTCATCTCAAGGTCCATCATGGTGTCTCCAGG
>NW_010295406.1:0-381 GCF_000700745.2 Antrostomus carolinensis
GCAAGGCTACCTGTGAAGTTTGTGGGGCTACTAATGTGAGCAATGAAACATCAATGTGATCTCTGGTTGAGCAGATCCCATAGCTGCTTTAACAACTAATATTGAAATAGCACGTCAATGTTCTTTAACACTGCTCTCTCCATACGTTGAACTGCTCCTACTACATACAAAGAGTCACTGCCAACATTTACTGGTTGTGTTGCCCATAAAATGAAGACTTGAATTACTGCTTGTAACTCTAATAATTGCACGGATCCTGTGAGGTTTGTCAACACCATGTCTTTCCATTGCCCATTCTCAAGCCATGTCAATGCAGTCTTATGGGCGCGGCTACCCGCAACCGCAAAAACTGTGAAACCTTTTGCAGGAGCTGGTGACAGC
>NW_010295406.1:927-1280 GCF_000700745.2 Antrostomus carolinensis
CTCTCATAAGTTTCTGCACATCATTGAGGGTGTGAATGTCTGTATGGATTGTTAATTTTTGCGAGTGTGCAGTGGCTTTTGTTATTTCCCACCCTAAATATTTCCAGGGTGGAACACACTGTATTTTTTCTGGGGGTATTTTTAACCCTTGAGAATTTAACAATTCTTCTAACTCTTTAAGTATGATTTTCTAATCAACATTTTGTCCAGCAATTAAAATATCATCCATATAATAATAAGCTCAGTATGCTTATCTTGAAATGGAGTTAATGCCCAGGCAACAAAAAGTTGACACATGGTAGGTGAATTTTTCACGCCCTGTGGCAAAACAACCCAATGGTACCTTTTCATAG
>NW_010295407.1:0-6837 GCF_000700745.2 Antrostomus carolinensis
TGTCCTGTTCACCCGCGGGGTTCGCAGGGTTTGCGGACGCAGCTGGCGGGCAGGGCTGCGGGATCGGGGTTTTCAGGCAGAAGCCTGGCTTATGCATCTTGTATGTTTCACAGAATCATAGAATCTCAGTCTGGGTTGGAAGGACCTTAAAGCTCATCCAGTTCCAACCCCCCTGCCATCAGCAGGGACACCTTCCACTAGACCAGGTTGCTCAAAGCCTCATCCAACCTGGCCTTCAACACTTCCAGGGAGGAGCAGCCACAGCTTCTCTGGCCAACCTGGGCCAGTGTCTCACCACCCTCACACCAAAGAATTTCTTCCTCACATCTCTCAATCTCGCCTCTTCCAGTTTAAAGCCATTTCCTCTTGTTCTGTCACTCCCTGCCCTTGTTAGAAGTCCCTCCCCAGTCTTCCTGTAGGTCCAGTTTCTCAGCAAATAGATAATTTCTTCACCTGGCTTATGTCATGATCCATAGATAACAGCAAGAAATGTTTGACTTGCTGATTGTTGTTCTTTGCTGGGTGCAGTTAGACTCAAAACCACCTCCGGGCCACTTTGTGGGGTGCAGTTGGACACTGTTGTCTGCCAGGCACCATGGAGAGGCCGGTGTCCTGCTGCCCGCACGGAGCCTCAGGCTCTTCCCAGCCTGTGCTGGGCACTTGCCTTTGTGATTGGAAGGAGATCCTGCAGATTAACTCGCTTGGCAAGTGAGTTTCAGGGCTCGTATGAAAAGTGAAGCTACACGATTGAGCAGAGGTTCGAGCCTTTAATGCCTGTGCTGGATGGATGAATTATCTTAATATAAAGCTACTGAAAATGCGAGTATAAGTTTAGCTGCACAACAGTGATAGCAGACTGACCTTATTCTACCCGATTTTCTTTGTTATGATTCTCATAAATTATTTTTTGCTGCATGTAACTCATAGAATACATAAATGTTTCAAAATCATTAAAGATTCATTTGGGTCTGTCTTAAGATTCAACATTTATTTCCCTATATCTTTCCAAAGTGCAAGCGGAGGGCATTCTGCTTCGTGTCATCAGGAAATACCATCTGGCGTTCAAAGGTTATTCCAGCCTCTATCACTCTTCCATATTGCAAGATTGTCTGCAATTCAACTAGATGTCCTTGGCAAACAACTCGCTAGTTGTTTTATAAGCTCCGTTCGAAGAGTTTGGTTTTCGATACAGTTTTTCCAGGCTGTCGTTTTGTGACGTTATCATTATAACAAGCTGCTCTTGTTTTTAGATTAAGCGTTAAGGTCCAATCCAAATCCCTTTACGTTCAAGAGGAATGTTTCCATTTACGTGGTGGGTTGGGCATTAAAATGACTGCAGAAGGAGAATGGCCCCTTGACTCTTAGAGCAGGTGACGGGTTTGTGAGGCTGAAGGTGCAAGCGGGAGAAAACTGACCTACTTCTTCCTCTGGCATATTTTTGCTGGAGGTAAAGAATGGATCCAGTCATTAAACTTATCAGAATCACTTAGGAACAAAAAATGTTTTAAAAGGGTGGCAGACTACTGCGAAGCCAAGCCTGGAGTCCTGAAACTCTCAGAATAAAAAAGCAGAAATGTTTGGCTCAAGAAAATGAACATTGTGGAGAAAAAGCATAGGGGGGAGTCTAGCAGTAAGGAGAACGCTCTCCTTTTACAGACTTCTGCTGCACTTTGGTCCTGCCCTTAGAATTACCTCTTGTTCTGCCCCTTTCACTCATTTCCTGCATTTATGTATCGCTGTCTTCCAGTCTGACACGAGCTGCTCCTTCTTCCCCTGTGGCAATACCCTGAAACTCTGCTACTTAGAGCATTTGCGTGTCCTTAAGTGGAAGCTGAAATTGCTGTTTTGGGAAACTTTGTAGGTGATGATGAAGTGGTTTGTCAAGAACTTGGTACCATCCCACACCAGCATCTTCAAAATTGTCCTGGAGATAAAAAGCCTGCATTTAAAATGGGAGGGTCAGCAGTGGATTGCTAAATGTGTTTGCTTTTTCCATGAGAAAATAAATGACTCTCCCATGTTCAGTAGCAGCAAATTCATCTTTAATTTGCCTACCACTTCTTTCTTTCCTGTCCTCCACTACTAAACATGCTTCAAGGCTTTTCTTCTGGAAAATGTTAATACATTGCTTTTCTATAAGAAATAATTTTCCTATTAGTCTCCTGGATTCCTTAACCATTGAGAGTGGGTGTACACGTGAACTGACAAATACTGTGCAACTTGTCTTCCAGCAGAACTCTGAGATTAATTACTAGGAGGTAGTGCCTTTGAGACATTACCATATTCAAACACGGCACCTATTACATGTAACGAAGCTAAACCCTCATGCTTGTTTTCTGCCATAGTGGAAGAATCCCTGGGATTTTGGTTTCTTCCACCATGTTTCATTTATCAATATGGGGACAATATGTAGAATAAGAATATCTGTCCCCTGCCATCCCAAGGACATCAGATCTAATTTTTATTGTAAAATAATGCATCATCTGTAGAAATATAAATGTGCTGTGCACTGGGATTGTATAGGGTGGTGATATCTCCCAGGTACAGAGAGAAAGTGAGAGCTGGCCCATCTGTGGCACCTTCCAGTTAGAAAGGCCAGCAGGGAATTGGGATCCTCCCTCAGCATTACAAAATGCACTGTCAAATGAAGGAAAACGCATATCTGCTGGAGATTGCATGAAAGCCCGTGTTTCACTGTCTCCTTGTAGCTATTTATAGAGAAGGAGGACTCCATGCCATGTCTCTACCCATCACATAAGGCTCTTAGGGCTAAAATCAGCAAAAAAAGCAGAGCAAGGGGCTATGATTTGGGATTTTTGGCATGCCGGGCAGCTTGATTTCTGCTTCATTTACATTCCTCCGCTAGGACTCACTGCACTTTCCAAAGTGATGATTTCCCATCTTTCACCTCCTTTCTTCCTCTCCCCAGGAAGAAGAACAGATATTAGCAGGAGAGAGAGCCTTTACCTGTGCCAACTCCTCACGTGCTGCCCACAGCCAGGACAGGTTTACCGTACCCCAGTCCCGCAGCATGAACACCGTCCGGTTGGGTTTGCTCCAGGCAACACCACCATGGAGCAAACAAGAAGAACCCACCCTGGTCTGGCCCATGCTGCACTCCTCTTCAATCTGGATGGTTTATGGCCCATGTCCTTTGGGGGACCGAGCTGCCAGCACCGCTCGTTAGCGTCACTGGGGGAGCGCTTGCTAATCCAGCGCTCCTCTTCATCAGCGCGTAAAGGTCGATGGCTCCAGCTGGGAGGAGGTTCTTTGCCTTCAGTCTTGCTCAACAGCTCCTGCCTATGCTCTCAGGAGCAGCAAGGGAAGAGAGTCAAATGAATCAACAGGATTTTTTCCTCTTATCCTTCCAAAATTTCCATGATGGTTAAAAGCGCTGAGATGACTCCGGCAGAGCGGTGAGGAGCAGCCCGTGCATGCTTGCAGCCCAGGCTGCCTCTCCTGACACCTCTATTTTCAACCCTGGACTAATTTTGTATTTGCTTCCTGGTACTTAGTTCTACAGGGCCTCGTTTGCCCTGGTGCTGAGCACTTAATATCCCCGTCTGGGACCGACTTAGTGCCTGGGCTCTTCTGGAGGTCACTGCTTGGGGCTGATGTACCAGCACCACGAGTGCAGGCTGCTGGGAGGAGGACAAGTCAGTCTTCTCTATGCCAGTAGGTTTAGCAGCCCTCAGTACACACTGCACAGTTCAAAAAAAGTTATATCTTCCTAGAAATCCACTAAGGAAAAAGAAATGTGTCAAAAAGATATTTAAAATATCGCCTGAATGAACGGTGCCTGGGTACCACAACGTGGGGGTGAAGGGGAGCTGGCAGACTCCTCATTCCATTGCTGCTCTGACAGCTTCAAAATGTCTTTTTCTCCCCAGTACGAAAGAGTTTCCTCTGACAGTTCACCATCTAGCCAGCCTTAAGGAAAAGGGAGCAGCATATTATTCTTACTAATAGAACAGTCACTTCAGTGCAATTGCCAACACACGGGAACAGCTTCTACAGCGTAATGCTGTTGTCAGTAATTACTTATACCCAGTTCTGTAACTCATGAGGAATATGCAGTGACACGGCCTTGTGCATCGGGGAACCGCATGCAACAAGCAATACTTTTCATGTAAATAAAGAAAACAAATTAAGTAGAGATAGTAGGACTCTATTTCATTCATGCAATCCTATTATTTTAGGTAATGTGCATGCAGTTCAGCTATTATGCTGATGCGTGCAATGAGTTATTCAGGTTTATTTCTTTTCCTCTTGCTTAAAATGTTTGATGTGTATCAAACGATGCCAGGGGAAGTACCGCTTCACACCCCTGCCTGCAGTTTAGGCCTCATCTGGGCTTCTCCCGCTGTGGGGCTGCTCCAAACCCAGGGATCATGCCACTCTGGGGACAACCGAGCCGGGCAGGGACCGCTGGCAGCTCTGGTCCTTGCAGAGAGGAGCTTCCCCCTCGCCTGATGATCCCCATCGCGTTTAACATAATCCTTCTATTTAGCACTTATCTTCAAAGTGCTGTACAAACATTAATTAATGACTCTGTAATTGCCAGGGGGAAGAGCTGGCAGAGGGAGGGGTGACAGCTCGCCCTGCCTGGCTGCTCGCTGGAAGCCAGACTGTCCTTTGCTGGCTGCGAAGAGCGGGATGTTCCCTCACCGGCCTTGCGGTTATCGGCAGCAATTACGGCGCTGGAGGCACTGGCGGTGGGTTTTAAGTGCTTTTGCATTAATCACAGGAGGGGTTTTAGCCTGTGAGATATTTTTATCTATAAGTTTGTTTATTTTTAAAGTCCCTGGACTATGTTTAGCAGGATGATGGGTCAAGAGCATTTACAGCCCACAAGGTTTTCCAGAGAGACTTCTGTATCAGGAGGTTTGGTCCCAGCCTGCCTTCCTCATGCCTTGTCCTTCCTTTCCTCTTCCAAAGAGACCCCAAGGACTAGCTGGGTGAGCACTGACAGGTTTTTGCGTGTTGCTGTGATCTAATTAATAAGCAATGAGATTTTTTCTATATTTCCATGTATCTTCGTATTCATTAAACCCTTTTTTGCAGTGATATTTGGGTAGTGTTCAGACAGAAATCAATTTCAATGGGAACTGTTGATTTGCTTTACTCAGATGATTTCTTTTTAAAATGCACTTTTTTCCTAAGGACACTTTGGAAAGTAAAACCATATTTACCACAAATGTATAACTATGCAAAGTTATACAACTTATACAAAGTTATCTCCAACTTTTTCACCACTATTTAAATGTTATTGGAAAGCAACGAATAATTGAGAGAAGAAACGAGTAAGAAAATCTAACTGAATTCCAAGATGCAATGTCTACCCCCTGCTCCTGGATGTGTTTTACGAGGTGCAACAGCCAAAGGTAAGATTGAACCCACTCAGCATCTTCATCCCAATAAATGCTGCAGGGTTTGTGGCTGGAGCAGGACAAAGCCCCAGCGCCCCGATAACCCATCATCCAGCAAACCAGCACATAACCCTCCTCTCTCCCCGTGAGCTGGTGTGTGGTTATTCTCAAAACCAACGTCCTGAACCACTGCTAAGTGTTACCTTGGGGAATTCACCGCAGACTCCAGCCAGCCTTTTCCAAAAACATGTTACAACATCGTTCTGTCACGGAAACGTTTTACAGTCATCGCATGGAGGGAGGTGTTCGCGTGGGAACAAAACTGGAGCTGCCTTGTTCCAGGTCCCCCGGGGGATGTGCAAAGGGAAAAGCTGCCTGCCGGGTCCTGGAATGTTGCCTCTTCCCTCCCAGACACGGGAGGGATGTACCTGACCCAGGCGATTCCTTTTCCCTGGGGCAGGTCTCGAGATACTGGGGTATTTGGAAGGAAAGGGCTGTTGTTTCTGGATTTTAAGGCTTCCCCTTCCATAAATACAAACCAGGTGGCACTGGGCTGAGGGGACAGCACCGCAACTCACTCCAGGTGATTTTGATGTGCGAGGCTGCAGCCCAGAGAGCGCTGAAAGAGCAAAAACTGCCTCAAAAGCAAATTAAAGCTCCTCTAATTCCACCACAGCAGGGCTGGCAGGGGGTGGGCAGTGCATTCCCACTGCATTTCGACTCATTCCTGTTCAGTATTTTTAGCTCCTGCTATTCTGGTGGGACACAGCTTCAGGTTCACTTCACTGCCAGCTCTGTCCCCCAGCCCTTCACCTGGCAGCACTGTCCCCTCTCACCCTGCTTCTAGAGAGCTGCCAAAACAAACGCAGCCTTCCTTGCCCCCTCAGGTCCCGGCCAGCTCGCACACGCTGCCCTTGAATGCTCTTAAATCTGTAGCCAGGGAAATATATCAATGTACAAATTAGTCAGAGTTCCTGAAACATCTCAATCCTGCCCGTCCAGGTCCTATTGACAGCAAGAATTTAACTGCGAAACACCCAGCAGGAAACCAAACCACACCAGCAGCTCTGAGCCACCTGCAACTTGGGCTGATGGACCTCAGAGCTGATGTCTCAGTGGGCAGGAGTGGGCAGGGGCCAGCCTGGTCCCCAGGCTCCCAGCAGGGATGCCAGGACCAGGGGAAATGGCAGGAAGATGTGGCAGGGGAGGGTGAGGTTGGCCATGAGGAAAAGGCCCTCCGACACATGGTGTGAATGTTGGGATTGTCCTGTGCAGGGACAGGAGTTGGACTGATGGTCCTTGTGGGTCTCTTCCAACTCACGACACTCTATGATTCTACTGCCCTGGGGCACAGGCCATATGCCCCCCTGCTGCAGGGCTCAGCCCCAGGTGCCCAGAGCGGGGTGTCACCTCTAACCCCTTCAGAAGGCTCTGGCACGTGATGAGGCTGGCAGAGGCAGCCCACGAC
>NW_010295408.1:0-4294 GCF_000700745.2 Antrostomus carolinensis
CACAGTTACTTTATTCTCCAGAATTTTGTCTTTTTCCTCTTGGTGCTGTCCACAGACACTACATATTGCCTTCCTTAAGTTTTTCTTTAAATTTAAGATATTTAACACACAAGGTCAGGGCCAAGGAGCTTATGAATGTACAGGTAGCTTTACAGTTCATAAATATATAATTTTGTATGTAACATTAAATACATAGAACACTTGGAAAATAATTAAAATATGAGTAATGAGTACTTGTAAGCTATATTTCATGCACAGTAGTGATTCATGAGTCATTATGACATGTAAATAAAGGCGTGCTAGTTGATGAACATGCTGTCTATAATTCCAGATGCCATATATTGGCAATGTTTGAATTACAATAATGAGTTTCAAAACTTGCCTTTTCACGTGACTGTTTTTGAGGTCATATTTAACAGAAGAGGAAGCCGTCAAGACTTTTCTCTTGCAGCAAGAGCACACAGATGATACTGCTAGCATAGCAGAAGATCCATGAACGAAGCCAGAGGTTACTCACATAAAGGAAGTTTTATTGCTGGCTCAGGGCAATGTGTTTGAAAATTCTAACTCACTTCTCACAATCCCATTTTCCAAGTCTGGCAACACATTTTTTCTAGGACTTCCATCTATATTTTCAACAATTCTGATTACTCATAATATAGACATGTTTTTAAACAGGAAAGTAAATAATTAAGGATTATCTTTGCAAGGCACCTCCACTATTTACAACAGTTCTCACAATTCTAAAATAACAAAATACTATAAAAAACAGGATCAGAATTGGCTGGATTACACAGGTGTGGATTTTCACTACTATATAGTGACAGGATATTCCAGAAAATTATCCAGTACTTTTTGCAATTACTGTCTTAAAAATAGTCTAATTCACGTTTCTGTTTGATTTTAAGATTCACTGACCAATTTTATCTCATTTCACTTTCCATGTCATACACTATCTTCTGTAGCAATGAGACTGAGGTTGTCGTCTTTGTATCTTTCCACCTTCCCAAGCATTGTATTTCTTTCATGTTATTTGAGAACAAAAAAGGCATTATATTATTTTTAATGATTTTTTTTTTTAAAACAGATATGTAAGAAAGATTTCATGTAAGAAGGTTTTCTTATATCCAGTATACATTCCCACACATTCAGGCATACTCAGATTTGAAAGAGTATCTGAAACATCAATAATTAAAGTTTTATTATAGGGAAGATTTCTGAAGTTTATATCTCTTCAGTGTTTCTGTTGTCTACTGAAACCAAACAGATTTTTTACCAGAAATCTGAAAAAGAGGAGACAGTTTAAAGGACACACAGGAAACTTTCAAAATTCTGGGTGAAAGGACTCATCATTCATAAAAGATCTAGTACAACATACTCTGTATCATACACAATTGCTCAGGAACAGCTACCTGGGAAAAAACGGTCACAATATAAATACATCAGCCTACAGAAACTAATGTGACCCAAGTAAAAAAAAAATTCAGATTTCTCTTAGAAACTCTTCCGCTCCAGCTTCTAGTAAATTTTGCTAGTTTAAGCATGCTAAGTATCACAGATTCTCAAAAATCACCACCAGTGTCATACCACTGGCATGCTAAGACTTTTGTTTTTCAAGTTGACCAGGACGACCTCATTGACTCTTTGTATTTTCCAGGTTAATTTTGTTTACCTCTAGACTCCAGTTTTATACATGGATTATGAGTTCTGAAGGTGAAAGACCTCGGGGACCTTTTTGTTCTGCTTTTAAACAATGCCTTGTATAAGTGGATTCCCCAGTCTGCTGCTAGAGATTTTACAGTCACTTATGGTGCTGCCATAAATGGTGCAGTAATACTGCACATTAATTACTGCTCTTGTGCAGCTCAGTGTGAATGGGAATAACAGTATAATGATAGCAGGCATTACCCCAAGTAGTGAAGGCGCACCATACACACAGAGTAATGTATTCAGTAAAGTGCTTCAATAAACAAAGACAAATGCTTTCAAACATGGCAAATTTCTTTACTTTGGTATTATACTGTGCCAAATACACTAGTACATGGCCCCAGAATCCAGCCATCTACTGAGGACACTGTAAGGGGAACAGAAGCTTTGTCATTGGTACTAGTTTTAGAAGTAATAACGCACAAAATATACTGTTAGACATGGTGAGAGACTGGAAAGAGTTTGTTGGTGTGCTCAGACCCTGTCTACACTGCAGATGGGATGTGCATGATGATGGGATCTCCTGGCCTTAAGTCACAGTGTTCACCACAGAACCATGAGTTCTTGCAGCAGCACAACCTGTTACTAGAAAAGGGTTGTCAGTGATTCTCCCGAAGTATTTTAACAACTTCCTAATTTAAAAAAAAATAAAAATTAAACAACTAGCTACATCATCTTATGAATTAACAAAGTCTGGTTACCAAAGGATTTGTGTTATTGCTGATTAAGTTCTTAAATGCATTACATTAAGACAGTAGAGAAAAACCTCTGGTTTTTTTATATATCAAGGAACCAACATAGGAAGGAAAAGCCATGAAGGACTAACGAATTCAACTGGAAAAGAAACCCTGACTGAGGATGAAGAACTCTGACGTCCAATATAGCATTCATTCTAACAATTAGAGCATTCATAATAGCTCTTTTTTACCTGGATCTTTGAACATCTTATAAAAAGTGACATATGGTATTTTGGACATTATGCTAAGTGGAGTAATTACTAGTGTTTCTCTCTTTTATCCAAAAGACTGTTTTGACAAAATTTATTGGAACTTTATACATCTGAGATTTAGCTGAAATTAGCAAAAAAGCTAAAAAATAGATATATTTGTAGGAGGAAGAAAACAGATGCAAATATGCAAGCAGACACAGAGTGATAAAAAACACTGTAAATCCAAGCACACAAAAGTTATGCAAAACTAGTACTGAGGTTAGCTGCGTACCTTAGTTTCATCCTTCATGCATCCATGTGATGATGACAGAGTGGTACTTAAGCATGAGATAATAGCAAACCCCTGCCACACTGAATGTGCAGAACAGATAGCTTGCCACTGAATGAGAATCTATTTAATATTTCTTACTAACCACAAATTTTTTAAGAATTATTTTTGCATACACTATGCATTCATGCTTACAACCTAGAGATATGATGACACTGCCACTGTATCTTTGTTCTTTAAAAAAATTAAGATCTGATGGTACATCCATAATTATAATGTGAACTTAACAGAATTGTATTACCATCATAATTTTACTCATGGGGAACTGATGCAGATGAAAGCCAGAAATGGCCAGAGGGTTGAAGCCATCAAATAATGTTGAAATGCCTGACAACATAAGCCTTCACCAAACCTCAAGTGAGCATTTCACCTACACATCCTAAATATAGTGGGTCAATACACCATAACACAGATGTAAAAAGTCTAGATACAACCCTTGCCCAGCATCACATAAGAACTCTCTGGCAGAGGCATGCAGTAATTCAGTTCTCTGGCAGAGCATTCAGGTGCCTTAGCATGACAGCCTACTTCTACAGTGTCCAATTCATCCATTACATATTTTCCAACTTCTGCAATAAAAGACACAGATGTACTGTAGACAACTGTCTCATTTCAACCCCAATGTGTCCTCAGTACACAATTCATCCTGTTGAATGGAGAGGACAAAAATCATTATGCAATACATATTTAAAACCTGTACACAAAATAACCAGACAACTAATGATTCAGAATTTTCCTAACTGGTGCATTTGATTTTAATAAATACTTGGAATCTTGACCTTAAATATGCCTTTTTTTTCCATACAGTTTTCTTAAGATTTGTAAAATTATAAAATTAAGAAATCGTCAAATATCACCTATGGGATCTGTACAAACATGCAACGTCCTGTTTCTCCTTGAAACTAAGCTGACACAAAATCACTGGATTCTGAAGGAGTACGCTCTAGTGAGTGTATTGAGTTTGCGTGGCAAGGTTTTGGTAGTGGAAGGGGGGCATATGGGTGGCTTCTGTGAGAAGCTGCCAGAAGCTCCCCCCATGCCCCCCCCAGCCAATGCCACCGGCTCCAAGACAGACCCACTGCTGGCTGAGGCCGAGCCCATCAGTAATGACGGCAATGCCTCTGGGATAACGTAGAGTAAGGAAAAAAGGGGAGAATAAAAAAAAAGTGGCACACTTTGCAGCTCAAGACAGAGGAGTGAGAAGATGTGAAAGAACCCTGCAGATCCCAAGGTCAGGGAAGAAGGAGGGGGAGGAGGTACTCCAGGCAATGGAGCGGAAATTCCCCTGTAACTTGTGGTGAAGACCATGG
>NW_010295409.1:0-3468 GCF_000700745.2 Antrostomus carolinensis
ATATATATACACACACACAAAACCAGCATGTAATTGCAGCAAGAAATCAAAACAAGTAAACCCTCAGATCAGTGGAGAAACAAAGCTTTAGCTGTTAAACATTTGAGTCTGAACAAGCATTGGAACAGGCTGGGCAGTGGTGGAGTCCTCAGCCCTGGGGGGATTTAAAAGATATGTAGATGAGGTGCTGAGGGACATGGGTTAGAGATGGGATTGGTAGTGGTGGGTTTATGGTTGGACTTGATGATATTAAAGGTCTTTTCCAACCACTGTGATTCTATTCTATGAACCTCACAAACAGTGTGGACCTCACGAAGATGCCGATCTGCTGACCTCACCAGCAACTCCTCCATCTTTACACCTTGGATTTGCCATTGCCCTGAGTGGTGGCATCTTGCATAGTTCTAACATTTTGTGATGGAAAGTGCTGTGTATGTGATAAGTGCAGCAGTCACACGCTTTGGACACTGCTTTCTCCAAGAAACCCAAGGCAGCCCACAAGATAAAAACATCAGTAATAGCATCTTTTGTGGACTAGTAACGATTGATCATTTTACAGGCTGAAGAACTGAACAGCAGGTAGAGCAGAAAAGCAAGACACAGGATTTGATCTCAACCTGGGTTTTTAAAATAAATTATTTAGATTAAAACCAGCAACACGTAAAAGCCCTGTTTCAGCAGGCCTAGCAATATTAGAATAAGCAAAAGTGTTCTCTGATGCTCAAGTGAGGCAGCTTTTTGGTCTGGTGCTTTAGACACTTACATTCCACCTGAATACCGTCTGCATGGGGTTTGCTTTTTGGTTCCTGGCTCCCAGCTTTTGCATCATCATCATCATCCAGTAGAGGAACATAGTCTGTTTTATCTACTGTTTCTCCAACCACATCATCAAATTTCTCTGCTTCCAGAGTGGCAATGAAGTCCCTTTTCACTTCTTCCTCAATTTCTGGAGGTGGGTCTGTCAGAGCATCTGCAAGACTGAGGTTGTGATCCAAGTCAGCCATGCTTTAGCACCTTTGCAACCTGAAAAGTGATGTGGGGAAGAAGAAAAAAAAAAAAAGAGAATAACATTTTAATAAGAGACTTTTTAAGTTTACTCAGAGTTTGATGTTGACAACTGTGTGCCTCCTGCACTCTAACACACTAAGAAACATTTGCTTTAGCACTCAGTAATGCCCAGATGTTTACAAAACCCCCACACCAGTACAGAAACAAACAGCTACATCATCTCAATCAGGTTTTACTGCATGAACATCACGTTTCAAGTGATGTTTTAAGAAAGAGAAGGGAAGGAAAGACAGAAAGACAGAGGGAAGGAAAGGAAACAAAGACAGAGGGAAGGAAAGAATCCAGTACCAGGCCAGCATAAACACAATCTTACACTGCTTTCTGCTCTGCCCCAGATCTGCGAGTTAATTACATATCCTCAGCAGCAGAAAGACAAATGACACAAGTGAATTCAGTTCTTGGGTTGGACTCCACCCTATGGAGATGAGGATTTTGCATAATCTCTGATACATACTTCTCACTGATGCTTTTCCTCCCTTGGATAGGGTCCCACAGCATGTTTATGTCCTCAGCAAACCTTGTTAATACCAACAAACCCACTCCAGCCCTGGGATTTGTGCTGGAAAGTGAAGTTTTAATAATACTTACATGAAAAAAAACCCCTATAATAAAGTACACACGCACACATTCTATATAAAGCTATAAGCTGGAAACAAAAATAGAAAGAATCACCATTTATCTTTTCCTCCCTGATTTGTATCTCAGTGTTGAATTTAAATTCCTGCCAATAAATAGAAAATGTACCTGAACTGATTCATCTGGTTTGCAGCTAAAGCTTTCAGGTTGGCATAACAAATACACTCAGAAACAATTATTTATTTTTGTTTCACATTTCATCCTTTTAAAGTCATTATTAGGAACAACAGTTAATAAACATCAAAATTAATTTCTAGGAGCAAAACCCACCACTTCTGACGAACAAAAGGTGCATTTTGGAAACCTCCAGAGCAGTGTCAGTGTTCTGTACACACCACGCTATCACAACAGCAGAGATACCAAAAGCTCTACTCAAACATTTGAGCCCTTTGCACAAATTGTCTGGTACAAACTGTAAAAACTAAAACCATAGAGGGCCATTAGTATCTAAATTGACATGCTTATTCCAAAAAAATGTGGTAGCTCAGCCTCCTTTAATTGTGGTCTACGTTTGGAAGCACAAAGCAATTTGATGCTAATCTGTATTATGTGCAATCTATGTGGAGACTTTCCCTGTTAATGAAAGATTTACTCTATTTTAGGAGTCCAGCAAGCTAGTGCAGCAGTGCTGGGTTGAGAATTAATAGAAAACAAGTTCATGGGAGTGAGGGTTTAGAGTTCCAACGACAAACTCATCCATTTGGATTAAAAGATAGGAAGGAGTTTAGGTAAAGTGATTCATCATTTCATACTCAATTCTCACTACATTTGAGGGGAGACCTTATTGCTGAGGGGAGACCTTCTCACTCTCTCCAACTCCCTGAGAGGAGGGTGGAGAGAGGTGGGGGTTGGTCTCTTCTCCCAAATAAAAGTGACAGGACAAGAGGAAATGGCCTTAAGTTGAACCAAGGGAGGTTTAGGTTGGATATGAGGAAAAAATTCTTCAGTAAAAGGGTTGTCAAGTATTGGAACAGGCTGCCCAGGGCAGTGGTGGAGTCCCCATCCCTGGAGGGATTTAAAGGACGTGTAGATGTGGTACTTGGGGACATGTTTTAGTGGTGAACTGGGCAATGTTGGGTTTCCAGTTGGACTAAATGATCATAATGGTCTTTTCCAACCAAACTATGCTACAATTCTATGTACATTGGACAAGAACCACTGAGCCATGTTAAGGAAAAGAAAAAAATAGAGCTGAAGCTATAGAATTCCATATGTGAAGAGACACAGACACACTCACAAGAACACACAATGGGCGTCTGTCTGCGTTGTTAATGAAGGGTTGACCCGAGCGGCCACTGTGCAGCAGTCCAGGGTCACTGACTTACGTGGTGACAGCAGAACACAGATCCTCTTGTTTCAAAAAGACCCTCTTGTTCTAAAAAACTTCTTGTACCAAAAACACAAAAGCTCCTACTTCTTGAACTACAGGAAAGTCTTTGTCAGCACTATATGGGACACATACCTAAGGGCTCACGCCTGGATGGGCAATATTTCGCATTTTTCTAAGCAGTGGTATCACACGGATATTTGGTTTGTGTAATTATATGATGGCAACTATCTCAGTTCAATTTATCCTTTTTTTCTTTAACAATACAAGGTCAGACTTCAAGCAGCAACTGCAGGTTTTGTTGGTTGAGATACAGGACCTGAAGAATCACCACTTCAAGGAAATCTAGAGGTGAAAGGTTTGGAGCTCTTAACTCCTCCTGCAGGGTCACAGTTGAATGAATTATGGTTATTAAAAAAAAAAATCTTCATATTTAA
>NW_010295409.1:3485-6745 GCF_000700745.2 Antrostomus carolinensis
ATACAAGTTCTTGACTATTTTCAAGACACATCATTGTACAGCTCTGCACACCATGGACCACATCACCCTCTACTGAGTTTCCACCAGGGAAGTAAGTCACTTCTAGAAGATTTATCTTTGTAGTGCCCACTCTCTTTGAAGGAAGAAATGAGGCTCTTAAACAACCACCTTTTCAACCTCATCCCCACTTGCTTTCAACTTGAAAGTGAAATGTTGGCTTTTAGGTCAATCTCAGAAACAAAATTTGGAGCTCTGAAGATTTCATCCTTTTCTTCTGAAAATTTCATTTAGCATTAAGTAAGAAAAACAGTATTTAAAATTTCAACAAGTTGCTTCGTGATGCTACTAGGAAATGCAAGACTCAAGAGTAAGGGCAGAAAATAGCTACAGAACATCCAATAACCAGGGGAATAAGCCAGGAAAGGTTGGAGTGAACACACCAGATGCCAAAAGAAAAAGCTAGCTCTTGTTCTCCCCAGAAGGCACGCAGAGTCGGGCTGAATCAGACTTTGCAAATGTCACCAGTCTGTCATCTTGAGTCCGTCAGGCTGAGAGAGTTGGGGCTGTTGAGCCTGGAGAAGAGAAGGCTCCGGGGAGACCTTCTAGTGGCCTCCCAGTACCTGAAGGGGCTCCAGGAAGGCTGGGGAGGGACTTTGGCCAAGGGCAGGGAGTGACACAACAAGGGGTGATGGCTTGAAAGTGGCAGAGGGGAGCTGGAGCTGAGATGTGAGGAAGAAATTGTTTGGTGTGAGGGTGGTGAGCCAGTGTCCCAGGTTGGCCAGAGAAGCTGTGGCTGCTCCTCCCTGGAAGTGTTCAAGGCCAGGTTGGATGAGGCTTTGAGCAACCTGGTCTAGTGGAAGGGGTCCCGGCTGCTGGCAGGGGGGTTGGGACTGGAGGAGCTTTACAGTCCCTTCCAACCAGTCTGGGATTATACGTTCATAGTATGGTATTTGGTTCTGCACCAAGGCCAGGACACCAAGGTTTACCCATCAAGAATCTGAAGCTTTATATAAATTGCATTTAGAAAAACCTCCCTTTTTAACCTCACTCCAGATCCAGCAGTAAATTGCAGTCTGTAAACTGAATTATCAGCTCTCAATTTTCACACATTCACTTCAGATTAACCAATCCTGTTATTTCAGTTTCAGGAACAGGAGTGGCCTTTTAGGAGAATTTCCTCTTGACAATTTAATTCAGGGTCTGTTCAAATAGCAAGTCATTGCCATCCTCCCAGTCTAATGGAAACTATTACCTGACTAGAGAGGCCCTTTAAGATTTAACATCCCCTCCTCTGCATGATCCAAACCCAGTAACCATCTACAGCCAACCCCAGACCGCACAGAAAGACGTACGGCCATAATTCTGGGTCTGTCACCACAGCAAGCTTACAAGAAGCATTTAGATGGCCCAGAAATTATCTAGTTCTTGTTCCACTGAGATAATTCAGTCACCTTTCCTCTAGACATGAACAACTGCACTTCAATTATCCAAGCAAACGCCTCTGGAGCCAGAGTGGTGATAGGAGCTGCTGTATGATGAGGGGTGTTAGAGAAGCAATTAGGAATTCTTAAACCCAAATTAAAGCTAATCCCACCCAGCTCATCCTCCAACATATGAATATTCCACTACAAGCAGCTGATAGATTCACATCATGCTTTTTTCTGGTCCATATTAATGTAGCAGTACTTCATGAAATAGTCACCATAAAACAGCACTGGCAATGTCTCTATTTCAGACCTACATAGGAACTAGGACACTAAAGCAATCTAGTTTCTGGGGAAAAATAATAATGAGGTTACATAGACTTATCAGCAGGACATTTCCTTGTCTCTATTTAACTTAATAAGGAATGCAAAAGCTAAGTATTTAAAAAAATAAATAAATAAAGCAGCATAACTAATAAAAGCCATTTTGTATTTCTGTAGCAAATACAGAACTGGTATCTCAGGCATTTAAAAGTACCTGGCAAAAAACCGGCTGCCTGAACCCAAAGAACCACACTGGCTCCAGGAAACCTTCAACAAGCCAGGCAGGGTCAAAGGACAGCCAGACCACCACCAGAATGAGACTGGAAATCATAGAATGGTTTGGGTTGGAAGGGACCTTCAAGCTCATCCAGTTCCAACCCCCCTGCCAGCAGCAGGGACACCTTCCACTAGACCAGGTTGCTCAAAGCCTCATCCAACCTGGCTGAGAACACTTCCAGGGAGGGGGCATCCACAACTTCCTTGGGCAACCAATTCCTTCACTTTCCACCTCTGGTGTTAGAGCAGCCAAGTGACACTCATTCCCAGACTCCCAGTTTGAACTAGAGCTTCTAGAGTTAATTAAGACAATTAAGGAAAATAAAAGTGTACTGCACAGATTCTGCCCAAGGGCTGAAAGTGAAGCCTGAAGCGTATTCATGTGCTGACCAGCTTAGCAAGACATGTTTCCTACTCCATTTCCATTCCTACGGAACAAAGTCCACAGGAAGCATTCAAGAATCTTCATCAAGCCGCGCGTTACGTAGCTACGCAAATCAGAGATTAAAAGAGCACAAGGAAGATGAATTCTGACATTAACTTTAAAGATGAAAGGGCAAAACTGAGGAACAACTGAGGTTTTTGAAGGCAGCAGTTTTAAAATGTATTAATTAATTCTTCAACCACGAGGCAGCTGCGGAGATCCTCTTGTTTGTTAAATAGCAGAGAGAATAACAGCGGCGATGGTGCAACGCCGACCTGCGTGACTCAAGATCTCTGGGAGAGCCTCAGAGGACAGTCAAGTCCTCCCTGAAGAACGTCAAGTTGAGTAAGTATTTTGCTCAGAGGAAAGGTGTGGAAAGGAGCAGAAGAGAACAGAGCACAGTGTTATCAGTCCCACAGCGACAGCTGTACTACAGACCAGGGAAAGATCCTGTAGCTAGATATTCCTCAATCCATTCCAGGAAATCTTCTGATTGTTCCACAGCAAATAAATCATTTTCACTTAATTTGCATTAATTTTGTTTTAGGATTTTAGTTGTCTGTTTGGTTTGTTTTGTTTTTAAAAAAAGATTGTTCAGACTTCTTCATTCTCCAGCAAGAGCTGTTAAACCCAATATTTACCCCACCTGTTCTTTTTTTATGCTCAGAATCATGGTGTACCTGCTAACCTGTTCATTTTGATAAATAAAAGTCATTTTCTTCTGAGCTAATTTGAAAGATACAGAGAAGTTATTTTAATCTCTTACCAATATCATCAAATTCCAGACTGGTTTGGGTGGAAAGGGACCTTCA
>NW_010295410.1:0-370 GCF_000700745.2 Antrostomus carolinensis
AGAGCCCTAGAAGTGGGGTCAAGGGCCTTGGTGCACAGATTGTTTTCTCCTTGATCCTACTGATTAGGGTTGCAGATGAGAAGAGGAGTAGGCTTGTTCTCCAAGTAAAAAACTGGCTGCACCACTGGTGCTGGCAACAGGGTTTTGGTTTCTATGATCATGAGACCCAGTTTGATGATCAACAGCTGCTTGGAAGTGATGGGATCCACCTCACCGACAGGGGTACACGTGCCTTTGCCAATAGACTGGCCAACCTCATAAGGAGAGCTTTAAACGAGGAAGGAAGAGGTTGGGGGGGAATTATGGAAATTATGGAGATAATCCAAACAATAAAACAAAACTCAAGGGGGTACAACCCTGGCAAGTGAAA
>NW_010295410.1:412-1080 GCF_000700745.2 Antrostomus carolinensis
TTCACCTCTCCTGTAAAATTGGCAAGCTCTAATTCCTCTCTGAAGTGCCTGTACACCAATGCATGCATCATGGGAAATAAACAGGATGAGTTAGAGATCTGTGTGCAGACGCAGGGTTTCCATCTCATTGCAGTTACTGGGACAGTTTGCACAATTGGAATGTTGCCATAAATGGCTATAAGATTTTTAGGAGAGACAGACTAGGAAGGCAAGGTGGTGGAGTTGCCCTTTACCTAAGAGAACACCTGGTATGTATGCAGCTGCTTCTCAGGTGAATGATGAAAGGGTTGAGTGCTTATGGGTAAGGATTAAGGTTACCAGAAGTTATCAGATATTATCAGATATATATTAAGGTTATCAGAAGTAGTCAACATGATTTCACTTAAGGGGAAATCATGCTTTACCAATCTGGTAGCCTTCTATTATGTCATCACCAGCTGGGTATAGGAAGGGAAAGCAGTGGATGTGGTCTACCTTGATTTCAGTAAGGCTTTTGATACTGTCCCCCACAACATCCTTGTAGCAAAGCTTAGAAGGTATGGGGTTGATGAGTGGACAGTGAAGTGGATTGAGAACTGGCTGACTGGGAGACCTCAGAAAGCTGTGATCAGTGGTGCAGAATCTAGTTGGACAGAAAGCTGTGATCAGTGGTGCAGAATCTAGTTGGA
>NW_010295411.1:0-3420 GCF_000700745.2 Antrostomus carolinensis
ATTTTTATTATTTTTATTATTTTTATTTTAATTTTTATTTTTATTTTATTTTCCTGCAAAGAAATGCCAGAAATAAAGCACATAAAATGAATGGGGGGGAAAAATAAATTTTTTTAAAAAAAGGAAAAATGTTATATTTTTTCTAACAACAACATGAATTCAACTAATTTATTATTTTGAGAAGAAAACCAAATAAAATCCAAATAGATTGACATTGGATAAACAAAACGACATTCTCTAGCAGCAGATGGTTATGGAGACATTGGATTTCTAGACTAAATTTTCTCCTTTTTCAGGAATTTTTAATTTCAACAGGTCACTAGAATATCTAGGGTACTAGAAACAGCAGCTCTGGGGTTGAGTAGACAACTGCAACTCAACTGCAAGTGTCCAAGTTGGCTCAGAATGACAGATTTGTAAGGGTTGGAAGGGAACTCAGGAGATCATCCAGTCCAACCCCCCTGCCAAAAGAACCTCCTGTGTTCCAGCTCACACCCATTGCCCCTTGTCCTACCATTGGGCATCACTGAGAAGAGCCTGGCTCCATCCTCCTGACATTCACCCTGAACATATTTATAAACATTAATGAGGTCACCCCTCAGTCTCCTCTTCTCCAAGCTAAAGAGCCCCAGCTCCCTCAGCCTTTCCTCAGCAGGGAGATGCTCCACTCCCTTCATCATCTTGGTGGCTCTGTGCTGGACTCTCTCCAGCAGTTCCCTGTCCTGTCATATCACGTTCATCCATACATCTACTCATTCTATTCTTTATTAGAGTTTCTATCAATTTTTTTCCAGGAAAACCATCAGATTTAGCAGGTTGAACTGATAAAAAAAGCTGCTATTGCACCTCAACATTTCTCCACTAAAACAATCTGGCCACCAGCTGTTCCTTGCAAGTGTCCAATCCTTTGAGAGTCTTTTCTCAGCAAGAAAGAAGCTATTATGGGTTTCTCATGGAGCAAGACCTCACAACTGTAGCTTTACCATCTCTTCCAGCATCATATCACACATTTTTAGACCAAGAGCAAAGTCGACCACATCCCAGTAGCTAATTTTTGACCAAAGACAATTTATTACCATTATGGAGTTGCTTAGTCCTGGGATAAATACATTCTAGCACATATCAAATTAATTATTAAATGCAAAAATAAATCAATTTGGCACATATAGTGCCCTGTGATTTATTGTTACAATCAATTAAACCCAGAGCTGGTTATTTTCCATATTGAAATTACCTCCAGAGAAAATGTTTCTAGAAGGCAAACACCCTGAGAGTGACTTGAAAACATTTCTGTTGACAGCTCTGAGGACATCTATGAAGAACTCATTCTTTGATACTGGTGCACTCCCAACTCTTCTGATCTCTACGCAACACTGAGCCATGTTCTCATCATGGCGACCTCAACATTGGTTTATATTCCAGCCCAGCTATGAGGAGAAGACACTTTGACTACCCCATATTCTGGCCCAGCTATGAGGAGAAGACACTTTGACTACCCCATATTCTGGCCCAGCTATGAGGAGAAGACACTTTGACTACCCCATATTCTGGCCCAGCTATGAGGAGAAGACACTTTGACTACCCCATATTCTGGCCCAGCTATGAGGAGAACACACTTTGACTACCCCATATTCTGGCCTAGCACAGCAGGTCTCACAGAAGCAATGTTTTTGATCTAACTCTGAAGGTAGAATCAATAAGATCTTCCTGATGATTAGAAGGAAAAAAAACAACCAACAGGTTCTTTACAGATCCACCTAAAGCTGCTGCTGCTGGAATGTTAACAGTTGAGTTTCACCTCAACCTGGTCTCCATGGACATGGCAACGAGGCTTTTTATCGATGGTACTTAACATGTGACCCTTTGCTCCAGGAAAAAATCAATGACTGAGGTTTCTGACGGGCTTCTTGGCCTTTCTTCTGCTGAAGAGAGAGCAGTAATGACTGGTGCTCTAATCCTTCATGCTTTATCTGAGAGGTAACCAACAGAAAGAAGATCTTTCTTTTCTGTTATACCAGGATTTCTAAGGAAACCATAAAACAAAGTCAACTTCAAAGTTGGAATATCACGTGGAAAATGATGGTGAAAAGTTGCTGGTCACCTCTACTTGGTGACATGATCCTTCTTCAACAGGAGTGTGGTCCCTGCTTTGCACTAGTGGGAAACCACCCTTGGACATTGGGTATGGACAGATGACAAACTACATGGTGTGATGCCCTCCAAGTTCAACTGTGTTGGATAAAAAAACTCTTCAGAGAGATCAGGGTTGAAGGAATCATAGAATGGTTTGGATTGGAAGGGACCTTCAAGCTCATCCAGTTCCAACCCCCCTGCCAGCAGCAGGGACACCTTCCACTAGACCAGGTTGCTCAAACCCTCATCCACCCTGCCCGAGAACACTTCCAGGGAGGAGCAGCCACAGCTTCCTTGGGCAACCTGGGACACTGGCTCACCACCCTCACAGTGAAGAACTTCTTCCTAATATCTCATCTAAACCTCCCCTCTTTCAGCTTAAACCCATTTCCCCTTGTTTTTTCATTAGTTGTCCTTATGAAAAGTCCCTCCCCAGCCTTCCTGGAGCCCCTTCAGGTACTGGGAGGCCACTAGAAGATCTCCTCGGAGCCTTCTCTTCTCCAGGCTGAACAGCCCCAACTCTCTCAGCCTGTCAATGAAAATTTAAATACAAGTAGAACTAAGCTGGACCTGTCAGAAGAAAAGCTTAGAGCCAAAAGAACCCACAACCCACTGCCCATGTTGGAAATAATTCCAAGTTCCTCAAACGCTGAATAAAAAGTTTCACAATCAGTTTGACTCATTTTTCATCTTTAAAAATACCCCCCCCCCAAAAAAAAAAACCCCCCAAACTTGGGAGTTGGGGACGTACATCAAATTTGGCCACCACTGACCATAGCTGTGTATCCCACAGAAGGTCTCCTAATGAGGAGACCTCTCCTTCTGCTAAGAATCATCATGGAATGGTTTGGATTGGAAGGGACCTTAAAGCTCATCCAGTTCCAACCCCCCTGACAGCAGCAGGGACACCTTCCACTAGACCAGGTTGCTCAAAGCTTCATCCAACCTGGCCTTAAGAGCATTCAGAAGTTGTCCTCTGCCTCTGATCAAAAAAGAACCTTTCCACCCGTGCCAAAATTCATGGGAATGCCCATCTCTGGCTTTTTTTTAACTGCTATTAATTAATCTTGGCTTCAATGATTTCTTCTGGGTGAAGGACAACATTTGGAGGCATCCAAGCTGTGGTTTTGATAACAATTCAACCAACATTACCTAAAATTCTACCTCATCAAAAACCTGGTTTAGCTCTCAAATTAGGTATGTTTTGAAAAAGTCAGTGTTTAAAAATTAAGTATAATCATAAAATCATGGAATTCTTTAGTTGGAAAAGACCTTTGAGATCATTGA
>NW_010295412.1:0-21377 GCF_000700745.2 Antrostomus carolinensis
CATGGCAATATTACACTTGGGCTTAACTACATTCCATCAGGTAAGAAAATCCAGCAGCTATGCATTTAGTTATTTCCACACAAATGTCAAAACTGACATCTCATTATTAATTTTGATTTTTAAAAAGCCATAAAACATTAACTGAAAGTAAAACCAAAGCAGGACATGAAAATTCTAAGTGTTATTCCCAAGCTTGAAGTTTCAATGCTGCTCTTGTTGCAGCACTGAACTAATTAGAACAAACTTGTTAAACTAAAACCAGAATAAGACCCAGAATTAATTGGTTACTATGAACTTGAGTAACACTTCCTACACTCCAGTAATTAAAATCTCCAGATAATTCCACCTCGTTGTGTAAATGTCAGTTTCTGACAGAGCCACAGGGGTCTCTGACAGTTTTCTCCCCTTTATCCCCCTCCACCTACTGGGTCTAACTTCTTTCTCATGAGCACCTCGAAGTAGTGTTTCTCGTGCAGCAGTTCAAATATGTAGGTCATTTCATTGTATCTGCCAATTCCAGTCAGAAGACGAACCTGTGGAAATAACAGAGCAAATCTGAAGCTCAAAGTAAAGCAGAAAAACCCTCTCAGAAAGCGGCCAGTGCCGTGGTGGGGAGAAGGCTGCGTGGGGCCAGAGCGCTGGGCGAGTGACGCAGCTGCCTGGCACAGAGCCTTGCATGAGGCAGGTACACGTTCCCTCAGAGACACAGAGGTTTCATTTTCAAATGAACCAACTGCATCTTTTTTACTGTGAGGTGAAAGGACTTCATTTTACCCAATAAAAATATGCAGTGAATCCCTTAGCAGTAATACCCTTAAATGGGGCACGTCTCAGGCTCCAGGAGTCCTTGCAAGGCAGATGTGTGACAGCCTGGTAGTATAAACCATCACATTTCACCAGGAGTTGAGTTACTCTGACATTCTCACTCTGATTTACTACACTCCTGCTGCCTCACCATTCCACTATCTACACCTCTATTTCTCCAGAGAAGAGCTTCTGTGAAATAAAAGATCATCACTTGCACACATCAGACCAAACACCCGCTTTTAGCGTGGAGAGACAGGCAGGACAAGATCAGTCAAGCAGAGGTGACAGGCTGTGCTCCATCCCATCACCCACCTCCTCCCCTGCACTGCTCACCAGCAGAGTTATTTACTAATGTGTGCATGGAAACCTCCAGACAGCACCTGGACAAACACACAGGGCACCACAGACACCTACCACGAGTCCGTACTCTTCGTTAGGTGCCAAATGTTCATCAGTGAGAAGCCGTGCTGCTTGGAGGACTCTGGTGATTCCTTCCATGTGGCAAGTCAAACTAAAGCAATTATGGGCCAAAATCAGCAATTCTGTAACTGAAGAACAAAAGAACTCAGGCATTCCAGGTACCAAGCTGAGGGAGTTAATTATTAAGCCTCTCTCCAGAGTGGTGCCAGCTCTGCAGAGGATACACAACCCTTGCAGTGACAAGCAGCAGAACAGGATTAGAAAGCTGAGCTGCTCTGGTTCTGTACTATGCCATTTTAACAAGTAACAGTTTCTCTAACAGTGTGCATTCAGTCTGGCTCCTCAAGCTGGGGGAAAGTCTGGGGTTTTTTTGGCTCATTTTCTGAAACCTTATTTTATTCCACACTCCAGCCTCCTCCACCAAGAGACGACTGACAAACGGACGATAACACACCAGCACGCCACTATCTCCAGCCAGCAAGGCCACCAGCTTTGCATCTGGGGTTGAAAAATCATTCAGAAATTCCATACATTAAAGTGTCCTAAACCTAAACAACACAGCTGGAAACACACCAACCACACCTCTGCCTGCAATAAGCTACTCCAGCAGAGACTCCGTTCCAAGAGCAGTCGAGTCCTCCAGGACAAAGTGGTAATTCCCAAGGTCGTTCCCTCAGAGTCTGTTCCTTGCTGCAGTCAGCCACGTATGGAAACCCTGATATCCACCCTTGCATTGCTTAACCAGACTCAATAAGGGGTAACTTAAGATCTGACAACAGGACAAATATGTTTGGGACACAGAGGTCGCATGGAACATGGTATTTTTAATTACTTATTTTCTCCCAAAGGTTCTCCACATTTCCAGTGTTACAGCTGGATTTTAATGGAACAGTTTCAACATTAACTTCTGCAGAACACATTCTGGAAGATGCTCCTTCCTCACCACCCTGAACAAAACAGCACTGGAAGTTCTGCCCACGTTAATACTCACGAGAGAACTCACACTAAAATCTTACCCTCATTCTTTTCCTCAGAGATGAACTGCACATAATAAAACCTCTTTTTAAAACAGTCTAAGTAAATAAATAATCTCATTTTGCCACTGCTAACCAGCTGAAATGCTACCAAAGTACCCTGGCTGTGTTTTAGAAACTCAATGACAACATCTCCACGGTACATAAAGCTGCAAAGTAGAAAATGGACTTTAATAACAATAAAGATCTACAAAGTTAGTTTAACAAATGGATAAAGAAAGTAATTTCTAATTGTGACCCATACAAAGAAAGTCACAACACCCTCCTTCCGTACCACAGAACTACACAAGTCCAGGTACCTCACTGACTGCATTTCCCAGCTGCTGGCACAAAAAAAACCCCAAACTGTATTTTTTTGGGAAAATAAACGGATGCAACACTTAAGCAGCGTCATTATTTACTGTGCATATACCCAGATCATTAATGTAATATCAAATCTGAGATCAGGAACAGATGCTTCCCTCAGCCTGGCTTTTATTCTTTGTGACCTGATGTTAAACCCAGTAATGCCACGTTGAGTAATGCACTAGTCACCTCAAGGAGTATTTGCTGTTTACTTACTGCACGACAGTTCCCCACGTGGGACAGAGGAGATTTTATCCAGTAACTTCATGCCAACCAACGTACGATCCTGGCACAGCTTGGCAAGCTGCAGGAACGCCTGACCCTCAGCCGCGGGGTTCAGAACCTGTTTCTGTCCTGTGTCCACACAGAGAGAGAGTTATGTCACGAGTCCTAATTGTTCAGGAGAGATTAGCTATAAAAAAAACCCCCCAAACAAACCAATACAACTTGGTCCACAGAACCCCCAGCATGGCCTGGATTGGAAAAGCCCTTTAAGATGTGGGGCTGCAAAGATCATGATTAAAAAACCCAAACAACACTTTTTTTTAAAAACCATTAAATTTACATCCATAAAAAAATAAAACCTTAACCACTGCACCAGCACACTGCACACAAAAATAACTAAAAATAAACATTTGCATAAAACCCTACATGAGGTACACAAGGTTTGCAAACCTTATACAACAGCTGCTCAGACATTACTGACTATAACGAGCACTAAAACACCTCGAGAGCAAGGACTGTTCTTTGCTTACAAGGACTTACAAACCAAAACCACTAAAATACAAGATCAAGCCTCTTGCCTACCTTTCCCTTCCGAAGACGCCAGTAATTCCTGCAGGATTTCCTCAGCCACCAGCTCTGCCACAGCTCCAGGCTGCAGACGCTGTGTGGTGATGAACGCCTGAGCTTTCCTGCATCTGTCTGGCTGATGGGACGACAGAATTGCTCCAAGCACTTTTTCAGGGTCTTGGGCTGAGATTTCACTGTAGGAGCAGTTCAATTCCTAAGAAACACACATACGCTCAGAAGATTCCACACAGCAAAAATTCCAGTCCAGAACATACTCTGCCCTGAGGACATCATCATCTTCCTGATGAGCTGCTGCAGGAGGGGAGTGCTGGAGAAGCAGACAGAACTCAGTTCAAGAAATGCAAAGGTAACCTGTCCTTATATCAGCCACCAGTGCCTCCTCCATCTGTGTATCTTCAGTATCAGTGCTCTCCAGATCAGGATGGCATGTGAGTACTTTGCATTTGAAGTTTAATTCTCACAGAGCTGTTGCCATGGACAGAAATCCTTTCCTGAACCAATAAGCCTCAACACTTACTTAACATACCTAGAAGACAGGAATATTTCCTCCCAAATGAATAAATCTGTTTTACTGCCTAAGTTTTACTTATGATGCTCCTTTTCCTCTTCTCTACTTACCTCAGTGAAAAAGATGTACTAGTTTGTACATCTGCTCCATTTGGAAGAGGAGTTGGTGAGGCTCTCTGAACACTCTGCTATAACACGTTTCAACTTCACAAATTTACAAATTAATCAAAAAACGTACCTCATAAACACAATGATCAACTCAATTCAAAAGTATGGACACCCAGCTTCAGGCAAGAAGTACATGGATGGTATAAAAGGGAACAAGCTTCTTGGTAGCTCAAACCTAAAGCACTCACTTCAAATATTTGAGGCATGAAAAATTCTGTAGGAAAATCCAAGAACCTCTGTGATAAAGATGACATTAATATTTTCAGCACACATGCTGCTGGTTTTATTCAGAAAAAACTAATGCTATGTTCCAAAAATATGGACCAAATACCATGGAAAGGGGTTCTGTAGCCTGAAAGTGTTCAGCAGCACCCTCTGGAGAAGAAGCAGAGGTGGGGGGCTGACAATCATGAAGCTGAAGGAGCAGAGAGGCAGCAAACAACCACTGGCTACTTCTCCTATCGCTGTCTGGGTCAAACCACTTGGCAATTATGAGCCACTCCTGAGGAGCCTCCACTGCGTGGAGCCTGCAGAGCAATTCTGTGCTAAAACTTCTAAGGCAGGTGCTATCTCTTTGTCTGCTTCTGGGTCAGTGTTCATTATGAAGGCATCCCACAACAGAGGCCTAAAGCAAAGTGCTAGATGAACAACATATGCTTGGAAGATTAGAAAAAAGGCACATCAAAGAGAGACAGGCTGAAATCTGGCTTAGTGGAGTCAGAGGCAGGGGCCTGGGGAGTCTGGGAGTGGAGCTCATTTCAACACTTCAGGCCTAGGAAGCATCTGGACATTTTTCTACACAAAGGCTGGGTAATTTCACCCTCTGAGTTTGTTTCAGGCACCTGATGAGTACTTTCACCACTCTATATCCTTTCCTCCACAAATTTCCACAGCAGAGCTTGATACAAACCACTTGTTTCTTCCATAATGTTACTAGACACATACCTTAGAAAGTTCATATAAACAAAGAACCTGTCTGCAGTAGTTTCTTCCATGGACACATTCATCTATGAGAGCCTTCAGACTGATAATAACCTGGTCATCTGGAGATGGAGCCAGAATGTGTGTCCAGTCTTCCAAGCTCGATGCTGGAAACAAAAATACTATAAATTCCTCTCTCATAAAGACAAATAACACCAACAAGCCTTATGCTTGAAGCAAGACTCCAGAAATCTCTAGCAAATACATAATTCTTTCTCCTCAGTCTTTGAAAATGGAATTCTTGACACTTGTGGGGTATTTTAATTTTTTTTTAAGTCTTAAGATACAAACAATATGACAGAAGACAAATGAGTCAAAATATCCACAACAATCTCTCAGAGGTAAAGTTCCTAAGCATAACAGAGCATAAAGGCTCAGCAGTCTTTCTGATGGCTTCATTTATTCTCTTCTATTCCTATTAAGCTTTATACAAGTGAGTATCAGAAAGTAATGTTCCAGCTGCCAGCTGGCTCATTCAGGCTTCATAAATATGCACAGAGTACTTCATATATAAACATTATCAGCCTTAGCCTTGTTGTTAATAAGAAACACTAAACCCTTTACTATGTAGAAAGAATTCAGAGAAATATATTAATTAAAGCATTTCCATGTTTCAGTTCCAGAAACAGACTCAAGATTTACTAGAGTGTGTAGTTCAAAAGCAGGAACATAAATGTTAAGTCGAGGGCTACTCTACTGGAACAGAATTGTGAGCTATAAAAAAGGAATGGTTGAGGGACTACAGAACCTGTACACAGACAGCCTGCCTGAAGCACGTGCAAGCAATGTACATGACAAGGCTTCAAACTCCTTTCACTAGAGGATTAATGAACCAAGGAGATAAACCCACTGCCATGAAGATCTCATCTCCTGCAGAAATTCTGGAGGAAATTAAGACTATAACAAAAGAGGAAGAATCCAGTAGAACCCAATAATGGTATTAATTATTTGGTGTCACTTACTGCTCGGGACTCTGCTTTGCTGAGATGCACTGCTTTCAGGTGTCTTCTCTCTCTCTACAAGGAGACTCTGAATATCTGTGGGTAATTTGTCTACATCAGTCTCCCCTGAAGCCAGAGCTCTGCAATGCAACACCAGTGAAACATCCCTGTTGTAGAAATGGAAATACTGACAGACACGGCTGGCTTCATGCACGCTTCCTTCATCCAGAAGGCATCCGACCAGAAACCTGAGTGATTCCCCCTCATCGTTAGTCAAGGTCTGCTGAGACTCTCCAAATGCAAGATCCTCTAGTTTTAAGTACTTTGCTGTGTTCAGAGCAGGTAGCTTTGAAAAAGAGAACTCCTTAGCAAAGTTCTCAAAGGTCAGATCCCTGTTCACCACAACATGGGAGGAAAACCTCGACTTGCCTGACCCCTCATGTGTGGATAACATCTGCTGTGCAATGCGACAAATCCAGATCTGCTTCTCTACTTCTTCTAATTTGTGCAGTGACACGGAGTCATTCTTGGCCAGCCAATGGCCAGCTAGGGTAAGCAACAAATGTCTCTCCATAATGCTGTTTATCTTCTCATGAGCTAAAGGTTCAAACACTGTGTTTGCCTGATTTAAAAAAAAATCAGATGCAGCTTCGCTGGAGATTGAACTTTTCACAAAGTTGTCGTTACATTTTTTCCAGAATTCAGTTCTTGTCTGGTTTTCATGCCACTGTCCAATGTCTCTTAAACATTGTAGATCTCTCAGAACCTGCAAAATTCACAAAGGTTTTAAACAACCATCCTTCCAAAAAAGAAAAAAATCACACTGGGTGGCCAGAATACTGGAAAAACTGAATTTAGATTAAGTGTCTCAATATGCAACAAATCTATCCATTTTTCTCAGCAACTAAAACTGATTGTAGAGCAAGTAAAAATAGTAAGAGAATAAGGAAGGCTACACTGTCCTTTTCTGTTCAGCACTTATAGTCAACTTGTTTGGTGCACCTGCATTTAAAATAAAAAGTGATTTGAAGAAAACTTTGTGTTTCAGGAAGACTGAGCAGTAACATTCTCCACACTGCCAGTAACAGGAGTATTAAGAGGTGAATATCATGATTTAACTCTACTGTACCTCTTGGGTAACTATGCTGTCCACAGGCAATTCAGCTAGAGCTGCCACCTCCCGAGCCAGCGAGAACATTCCTTTCTCTTGTAGCTGCTCCAGGATTGACCTGCACTCACTCTGAAACATTTCCATACTGGAACTGCTTAGGATGGAGCGATTAATTGAGATGGAGGAATCCTTCAGGGTCTCACTGAGTGCACAGAGTTTCTTCACATAAGGGCCTGTTTTAAAAGAGTATAAACAATTAAAGGCAGCCTGTTTTGAAACCCAAGGAAATTCTGCTACTTCTCTCAGCACAGAACCCTGACAGAGAAGGAGCACAGATTTTACACTCTAAAACTTTCATGGGACTGAGAATGAGCTCTAAATCCATAACTGAAATACTTCTGTAGAGAATCTGTTCACTCCTCATCAACACTTGCACGAAATAATTCCGCCAAACAGACTTACACACACAATTACATTTTCACCACTGCAATTCACCATAAGGATCAAGTCTGGTTATATAAATTCTTACACAAAAATAAACCAGTATGAATATACTTAAAACATTTTCAGTCACTCCAAAAACACTGTATGTATTCTTTAGATTAAAGCAGTAATATCATCTAACAGAGGAGCTGCGTTTACCATCGAGGAGAAGATTATCTGCTGCAGCAAACAGCTGTAAGAGCTTTCCCAATTCATAGTCCGTTCTACATTGCTGCATCATCAGCTCAAGAAGAAACAATGCTTGTGATTCCAACCATTGCACAGGCACTTCTGAAGCTGCTGGCTCAGCTTCGGTTTTCAGCTGTGTAGATAAAGATTTTTAAGTGTTGGGGTTTGTTTGGCTTGGGTTTTTTTTTTTGCAAGTATATTCTGCATTTTGGTGGGAATGACACTGGAAATGGAAGGTGTACCAGATCTACCTCCTTCTTTAAGAAACAATGAACTGCCATTCCCAAGGGGACACTGACCCATCACTGATCTGGGTTTGACTTTGATCTGGAAGTAGTCAATTTTATGACAGGGTGACCACTAATTACTCCTGATAATCATGGGAAGAGATAAGAGGTGTAAGAAGGATCAGAAACAGATAGATAAAATAAATTGCTAGATTAAGAGCTCCTGTCATACTGCTGTGCACTTTGTAAGCACATCCACTATGTGAGTGGAGCACAGGGAAAGGAAACTGATCTAGTCTTAGCTTGAATTGCAGGAAGGAAACCCACTAATGACATGGAATGTTAGTTACCAAGATATTCAGGGAACTAGAAAATTGTGATGAAAAGGGTAGAACTAAGATAATTTGTGAAAACATCTGTATGTGACAAACAAAGAACACTGCATGAAAACACTTTGGTCCTCTTAAAACCAACTGCTGCATCTGTGTTTTAATCAAACTGTGTAATTCAGTTCACTGAGTCATTTTCAAAGAAAAATCTATGCAACTACCAAAACTTTTTCAGAAACTTTGAAACATATTAAAAAAAAAAGTCTTTCTCAACTAGATATTCCCTGTAAGTCACTGGTTTATCAGCTCAGTATTGCCTTGCCCTGGTCAATACAGAATATCCCACACTTACTCACCACAAATAATCCAATTTACCAGCAGTGGTCCTGCTTGAGTCAATGCCAACCTTCAAACAGTAAACTGCTCACACAAGGAGGATGACACAGCACTTCAATCTGCCCATATCAACTTAAACAAAGTAATTCAGGAAAATGCATTGAGGGATTTGAATTGTGGAAAACATTCTCCCATCAACTGCCAGCAATAAAAAGAATCTGCTGAAACCTCCTGCTTCACAAATCAGCTCCTAGCTCACCATAAGCATGTCCTTTTCATTATTTTCATAGATGACATCTAGTGCCTATCAGGTTCTAGTACGTGAAAACCAAGGCAATGACATTTAGAGAAAATGAATTTGCTTACTTTTGTGAGACTTTCCTGAAACTTGTCCAGTTTGGTTTTAGCTTCATTGTATTTTTTACTGTTCATACATAGTTCATACATCTCCAGTATATACAGTAAAGGGGAATCCTTTAAGACACAAAAACATGTTACAATTCTTGCTTTAAAGTACCTCAATAAATACTAGAACAATAAAGTTCTGATTTATTAGAACTGCATGCAAAGTTGATATATGATCTGCAAATTTGTAATAGCTGGAAGAATTTCCATTCAAAGATTTTCTTACTTGACTGGGATTTTCAGTGGATGACACCCAGGTTATCTAGGCCACAAACAGCAAGACACAAGGGGAATCTACAGGACATCTCCTCTCCAAGATAATCTGAGATACACTCAACTACAGCACTGAAAAGACTGACCTTGAAAAAGAGCTGGAAGCCATTTAGAAGGGTTTTACTTTTTTGCTTTCTTAAAAAGACTTTCCAGATAACTGATAGGTCATGAAGATCCCATTCGTGATTTTCTGCCGAGCTTTGAATATGGTTTGTTGCTTCAGCTCTGGTTATGTCATCCACAGTAGTAATTATCCAAACACAGAGACAGTGAATAATGTTTGCATCCTGTCAAATGACAAAAATGATGGGTTTATAATAACTAGAGACAAACATCACCACAGTCTATATCACTTGGCAAAATGTGTCACAATTACTACAAAAACAGAAAAAACCTTGATGAATGCAACCTCCATATCTACTGTTTAACATAACTGTGCACAACCATCACTTTTTAATTGCTTATTCCTCTAAAAGAGAAATAACTTCATCAATACTCACCTGGAAACATGCTGCTAGAACACTCAGAATGGGAGCGTGCTCCCTCAGTCCTTCAGTCAAAAGGTAACGTGAAGGGTTGGAGTTCCCCTGACATTGAAAAAGGATTTGAAAGAGACTATCTGCACTTTTGCTCTTGAACACACTGGCAGCACTTTTTTCAGGACTCCCTGTATCAGGACACAAAAATAGTAACTTCTCCAATGCCAACATCAAGTGATCTTGTAAAACGGGAGTGAAATCCTGAAGGACAGAAATGACCTAGGAAAACAGAAGCAAAAGCATCTATAGAGTGAGATCCAAAGAGAATTGGGGGGTAGGAGGACTGAAGCATTAAATACACAGAAAAGATAAAGAAAATGTTCTTCAAAGTTGATTTTTCAGAACATTTTTGAAGGCCTAGAGAGGAAAAAGTGTTCTGCAGGTGTGCATTATTCTACTAAAATCTAGAAGCTCATCCTTGTGGGTGAAGCTAAAATGCCTCATTTTTGTCATGTCTCCCGTACTGCTACCAGCATGGCATGAAAAGTGTCTAGTTAGTTGCTGTTGTGTAATCATGTATTTTTCTTTTCAAGACAACAACAAAGAGATCCAGGTTAAAACCCCAGGCCTGCTAAGTATCATCTTAGCTGGAATTTTTCAGTTAGCTTCCTCACACTACTTGCAATTGCTTTGAATTTTTTACATATTGGTAATATTTTAGTAATTTTAAAATTACATTCAAAACAAAAAATGGAAGATTGGGATTCTCAAAAGCTAAAGTAACTTTACACAAGAACCAGTGTAAGTTTTGAAAGGACAGATGAGTGGCTTTATTAAAACTTACATTGAACATATGGTAACTCTCCAATAAAAAAAAACAGTAACTACATTATTTTAAATTAAACTTACCAACAGAATGAGTCTGTCATAATTTTAACTAAATTTAAAATGAAATTTGAGTCCCTCTTTGGCAAATACTTTTGTGTCCAATTCACTTCAAAGAGACACTCAAATGACTCCTCTCTGAAAACTGCTTTCTCTACTACTGATTAATAACATCTTATATGATTTTTCCAACAGGGAATTTTTTTCCTAATCTTCTCCTTTAACAGTTAGCTTTCATGCTCTTAGAAGAATATTATTACATCTGTTGAACAGTCAGCTCCTTCTGGAGTCAATTTTCTTTGTCTTGTGTTTGCTTTTCACAAAACAAGAGGGGGAGATAAGGAGAAAAGTTGGGAAATCCAGCTGTGAGAAGGGCTATCATAATCAGAGGGTATCGAGCATCCTGACACACTTCTAACTCCCTGCAAACTGACGAGGCTTCAGTTTTATGTTGCCTCCACAATGTGATATTCTCTTGTTAAAAGATTCTTTTTTTTGGGGGGGTGAGGGGGAACATCACAGACAAAGAACATTCCTGATAAACTCTATCTTAATTTAAAATCACACCCAGATAGCTTACCTCATCTGGCTGGTAGCTGTACAGCTGGGCTTGGATGATGAACTGCAGCCAGTCGTTGGATTTGGCACATTCCTTTAGGTAAGATGTACTCAGTCTGATATTATGGAGTTTACAGAACTGCATTACCAAAGACCACTGCCTTCTAGAGTCACTAGATGTCCTGCATGGAATTTAAAGAGCTTCAGTTGTAATAAGCTGGTATTTATACCAGATGATGACAATGTATAAACTCATCATGTGGCAACACCAGCACTTCCACTGACTTCACTACAAATAAGGTCACATTCCATGGTGGGAGCTTCCATACTATGCCCCGTGATGTCCCACCCACCCAGGCAGGTACATCATCCTCTCTTGACAACATAGGCTTTGAAAAGAAGTCAACAATCTGCACTTCTAAGCATGCTGCAAGAGCTCTGTGGAGCAGCGAGTCACATATGCTGACCACACTTCCTTATTCTTGCCAATACACAGCTATTAACTCTCCTGTATGAAACACCAAGACTACATTCTAAATTCAAATACTGTTGTTCAGTTTGCTGCAGTAAAACACACGTGCATCTCTACTATCTGAATACACAAATGGTAGAATTCACTGCTCCATCTCAATTTGCCAGCATAACCCTTTAAATCATGTTTTACTCACTTCTTTATTCCTTGACGCTCAACTGCATCCCAAAAGGCTTCTTCTAAGGAGATAAGAACTTCTGTCGCTGCTGCTTTTTCACCACCAGCCAATTTTGTCAGCTTTTCAACTGTTTAAAATAATGTATTACTATTTCTGAGATGCTATTTGGGATTAGAGTAAGGGTAATATTTTCAAAAGTACCAGCAGTTTCCTAGTTGGGACAAAAAGACACCTGTGGACCTATAGTTAGAAATTCAACTTTCTAAAGTTATTCCTAGGATAAATTTAATTTCCTTACAGCTTTGAACATCTGATTTCACTGCAGCTGTGAGACAGTTCTCAAGTACAAAAGAGCAAAGAGATTTAGTAATGCCCTTTTGTTTAATCCTCTAGTTATATGATTACAACATTAGGCTGAACCTTACTAAATATGACACTGAGCCTTAGGCAGCTGTTTGACAGCATCTATTAGATACTCCTGCAATTCTGGCTGCATGGCATTTTACAGTCTTCCTGCCTTATTTGGTGTGCCAGGTTCAAAATGCACCTTCAATATTAATAAGAAGCAGGAATAAAAGAAGAGCAAAATTCTTAGCTCTTGAAAGGACAGGATGTTTTTACTCTATTCCTGAGAAGTTAAGCTCCATCTTTCAATCCATCTCTGCTCCTCTTCCCAATAAATACAGAGTACCCTATTCTAAAACAAAAGACATCCTTACCCAAAGATTCTCTTATTTGATTGTGCTGAGATTCTTCATTTCTAGTTCTGTAACTGAAAATCATGTTTGCTACTTTGATATCGACTCTGAGTTTGAGGCTGTTGAGACCGAGCAATTCTAGAAAACACACGCAGGCTGCTCCTACTGAAGGTTCAGTGAAGGAAGAAAGAGCTAAAATACAGGCTTCATTTCCTGCCTGCTGAATCCTGAAACAACAAGAACACCAGTTAACACATACAATTTTCAACCAATTTTCAAACACAAATGTTCCCCATGTAACCAAGTACCTACAAGGTTTACTAATCTCACAGACTTTATTAGTGTGAAAGATATTTACAAATCAAAACTTTCCTATTTATTAAAAAACTGCAGGTATGAGAATAAAGCCTCACATGTGCTAAGCACGGTTTGCAATTCAGTACACTTTAACAAAAATTTAAGACAATGCATTTGACATTATAACTAATAGAAACCACCTGTCAGCAGTTTTAGTGCAGAAAGGCCCATTGCAGGGTTTACAACCCCAGCACTGCAGCATCAAGAGCCTGAAACCGATCTGTGGATTGTGCTAAGTGAAAAAGGCACCCTAAAGTGTTCCACAGCAGCTGCTTCGCTGGTTATCTGAGATTATCCAGAGTAGTAACTCAAAAAATCATGCATGTGTGACTGTCTCTTAAATTATTAAATACCTCAGTCTACATTAAATGTGTTTTTCTTTTTGCCCAGATCTCGGCTGTTTACATGAGGAAACTGATTTGTATAAAAATGATGAAAAGAAAGAAATAGTGACTGATGTATAAACAAGACGTTCTAGAAACAAACAGAGATTTGTTCTGATGTCTTCCTACTAATTTTGAATCTATTTAATATATTCAAACAAGATGTGTAATTTGACTGTATCCTTTTGAACACATGATTTTGAAGCTTCATCCAGAAAATCCAATTCCTTCAATCTCCAGTACATTATTTGTGTTATTAATTTAACTAAGGAAGTGTCATCCTTAGGAAATGCCAAAGAAAAGGGGCATCTTTTTTCTGCCAAGTGATCTAGAGGCTCAGGTCTCTAGAAAAGCCTACCTGTGTTTGATATGACTGGAACAGTTCTAATTCCTTGCTTTTATCATGCAGATTTTATTTAGGTAATTCTAAATAAAGCTCACCTTTTTGTAGGTGATACTTTATTTCTATCCTATTTGATGCTAGCCTGAATAGACTCCTAGGACACCTAAAATGTGAAGTGATGCAATGTGTACCACTTGTTTGATGTGGGGAAGGATTCATGTTACTCTGTGTGATAGATTAGTACTTCAAAAGAACTGACTGACTGAGAAGACTTACAGCTGTTTGGGGGATTTGCTCTTTACTAACTGCTGGACCAGAAATGTACCAAAAGCAAACGATGGACGTCCATGGTGCAAATAGTACAAAAAATCCAGTCGCTCCATGATAGCGTATTTGTTCACCAGTTCAGGGGATGAAAAATGAGGAAAGTCACTCGATGCATCTAGAAAGAACATGATCATTGTTATGAGCTGATAAACAGCTGAATTAAACATAAAAAATGACTTTCAGCTACAAAACATGAGGTGACAATCAAACACCTCTCCTCTTGTTCTAATTCAAATCTCAGCATACCCAAACCCCACAGAAATTCCAATTCTAATTGTAAAATCAGGCAAAATCAGAACTCCAGATCACTTCTTAGGTCCTCAGCTTGCTTTTAAAGGAAAATATTGCTTCTCTATCTCATAATACATTTAGAAAAAATTCTGTCTGTGAAGAGCTTAATGGAAAAAGGTAACCTATCTAGAATTTAATTTCAAAACAAAATTTTAGTAAATGACACTGGGGTTTTTTTGTAAAAGAAATGGCCTTTTGAATAAGTTTATCTGCCAAAGCATTCCACTGGAAGGTATTTTATCCCAGGTGCTCAGGCTAAAAAAGCATATTGAACTTGAAAGTGACATACCTGATACAGCAAGAGTATTTGTTGACTGCCAGCCAAATAACTTAGTGGGATCAAAGGGCACTAATGACTGAAAGATTAGAAACAAAATATATTGAGACAGCTGAAGATTTTCACATCAGAGAGACTACAGAAGATTTTAGGGAGCTATAGTAGCAGACAAGCAGCAAAAAACAGCAAAAAACTGTTCAGAATGAAGCTATGAACTTTAGCTCCAAATTAAGGATTCCAAGGAAACAATATATGGACCCCACGCTCCAGGCTTTAGCTGAAAACAAGCTTCTTTTTACTTTTGTTCTGCCAAAAACCACTACTGAGAAGCATTCTGTGTACCTGAACAAGATGGTAAAGGGAGATGTCAGGTGGCAAAATTCCATGAGAAGTACCCGGGGGAAAGAGAGCAGCTTTGAGTTTGGGGTAAGGAGTCAGTGCCATTTTTAAGAGCTGTGGATCAACTTTCTTTAGAGATTTTTCCATATCTTCATTCTGAAGAACCTACATTGCAAGGAAGTAAAATTATTTCATTAGGAAGAAGAAATTGCATTTAGAGAATAATAAAACAATCTCTGAATGCACCAAACAATCTACCTCACAGGAATTCGACATATAGTGACAACACAGAAAATATCATTTTTTCATGGAAAATCCTTTTAAGTTCTATTAGACATATCTTCAACAATATCTGATGCTTTAGGTTACTGTGTTATGCATCAAAAAGCTGTCTGCATTAATAAATTCTGTTCACATTTGTGGTTCACGGAGCATTTTTCTTTTAAAAGTATAAGCATTTATCATGTGCTTTTTGATCTCTATAACACGATGCAACTGGTTAACACAATATAACCAGTAAGCAGAAGTTTTTGATACGTGCCCAGATTTTCAGCCTTTAAAAATAAAACTATAGAAGCTGAATAACAGGGGTGCAGGTCCAAGCAGAAGAGCAGTCCAGTTACCCATTGCTTCATCTACTTTGAAACTACAAGTGACAACAAAAGGGGATAGCTGTCTAACAAATACAGGCACATAATTTTAAAAGCTTATTGAAAATATTTTTCCAAACTACAACTATTTGAGGAACACAAGTGTCTCAGCTGTAACTGCTCTGAAGGAGTTAAAGACTCCAACTCACAGCCACTGTGGCTTCTATTTCTAAACCATGTCACCTCAAACCACTCTGCTCGCTTCGTTTGGTCAACTAACAATGCAACATGGAACACCAAAAATAGATTTTTATATGAAGAGAAATTATATTATGGCATTAGTATATTTATTTTTATTAGCATATTCCTTTGAGTTTTCAACACCATGTGAGAACTTCTCCAAAAGCTTATTGACAGTTTGTTGTGCACAGTACCTGGTCAATACCTCCAGGAGCATACATTGTAGTAGCAAGTGCTAAAAGCGTCCGTCCTTCCAGCAGCATGCTGCTCACACTGGCCTGGTTACTTGGAATCAGGATCTGAGCATTTGCTAGACTAGCCTGAAAAATCATCTTTGGATCTTAAAAGAAAAAAAGTGAGATTTAGTTTCATGCAAAAACAACATTAAATTACATCATTCATTAAAACTCTTCTGCAACAATGAAAAAAAGCTGAATTTTTGTTGTTATCAGCTTTTTCTCGATTTACTTATAAATACAGATAAGCTGTTCTAAATTTTACCAAGCTTTCACTGATTTCAAACCACAGTTTTACCTACCCAGATGGATTTGGATTGAGTCCCACCGTTTAGCATTGTACTGGTTCAATTCTTTATCCTACACTGATCACACTTTCTGAAAAAGCTCCATTTGGGCTTATTTTTATCATTTGTTAATGTATGACTCTAGAAAAGACTAGATGTTTTAAAACAAGTGAAATGGGTTAAGGTCACAAATTCTACTGATTTTCAATGATAACAACAACAGAAAAGCAGCAGACACATAATCCAAGAGGTAGAGAAGTCCAAATGCACCACAAGACCTAGAGAAAGCTTTAATTTTAATAGTATATGCATTTTCTTATGAATTCTCCTTCTGTTCAGCCTGTTGGGAATATAATCAGCTAGCAGCACAAACATCTGGAGCGAGGCCAGACTCCTACCTTGTGGATTACTGGCAACCCCTCGACACTGCACGAGAAATTCAAACCAGGGATGTGCTTCATGTAATTCCTTGTTATCCAAAATAGGGCAATTAGAAGGAGATAAACTGGAAGTGAAATGAGTAGCAACAGAGTGAAAATACAGTATTTGTAACTATCCTCTGCCCCAATATAACACTGCATTAAAAATAAAGAGCATATGACTTGGCGTTAAAGTGACTTATTTCATCCATTCTTATGAGACAGCCAAATCCCATCACCCTTCTCTACAAGATGTACAGCTTTAGCTGACAGGGCACCTTCTAGGGACAGTTCCCTTCTTTAAGATCATGTTTCTGTCCTTGCTTGCTTCCATAAATCAAAGTAATAGTTTCCAGACCTGACAAGCCCAAACACTTTCCAGAGAAAGAAGGTGACTCACAAATACCACTCTGCAAAGTCTAAATATTTTATGAAAACTGAAACTGATTATACAAACAAACAAACAAACAACAGATTTGCTGTTTTTTTCTGGTCCACTTTTACCTCTACTAATTTCTTAATAATACTGACAAGACAACCTGAATAAAGCTTCAAAATACAGCACAAAATTGAACTCACTGCCCCACAGTTTTTGATTAAATGACACTGCTGTGACCCAAGTAGTCTTTCTTGCCAAACAGGAAGGGTTGAGGAAAACTCTTACTGCCAACTATTAAAATTGTGTTTCATTATTTAAATCTGCATGAGATTTGAGGGATGAAAAGCATTCATACCTGTAAAAGTCTAAGTAAGTGTATAACAGATACTGCAAATTATGTTCTAAACAGTGAAGGACAAAACGAGTGTGGAAGTCCAAACCACCTGCAGCACTGTATTTTGGAACAGGGTGAGGATTTTGCAGTACTCCCCCAAGGTAAGACAGTCTTTGGAGCAGAAGTTCAAAATCGTCCAACTCAGAACAGACAAAAATTCCATTTCTATCAGAAAAGAGAAAAAGCACACGCACTGATTAGACAGTTCTCTCTCTAACAAGTTCTGAGGGGTGTTTTCAGTTCAAAATTATAAAGCAGACCTTTCCTTCTAAGGGATTACCTCACTACTGAGGCAAACACAACGTGCCAAACTGTGTCTGATAGTGGTCACACAATATCGTGGTTCTGACAGAGAACAAGGCGTGAGGAGTGAAATGCTGAGTGTTTAGAATGTTCTCCCTTGCATTAAAATGGGCATTGGGAATATAATCATTATGAAAGATCAAAGAGCTGATAGAGGATTTCTATTGCTCTCACGTTTCTTACTGTTTTCAGATAATGTAAAGTGCAAGTACAAGACTAAAATTAATTAACAGATTTGTGCTATCTCAAAAAAAAGGACACTAAATACAATATAAAAAATACTAAGTATTGAAGATTTCATTAACATGTACTTCTGTAATGATCTGATTTTGGCCTTCACATAAAACAGAAAGTCAGTATAATGCATTAAGAGCACGTACCTAGCCAGTTTGTTTAATATATCATTTCTCATATATCTGCTGCATAAGGTGTTGTGGTCAATAACATCTGGAGTAAGAGGGGGCCAGTTACTTTGTCCACACAAAGTCTGGTTGGGCTCAGATTCTTCAATCCACGAACAAATATTAAGCCAATCATGCTGGGCTGTCAAGTGCATCCAAAGAACCTCAGGGTTGCATGTCTTGAGTTCTGTATTTCAAAAAGGCAAACTGATGAAACCAGCACAAACAAACACTGCTTAGGGAAATACTGACATTTCTTTATGCATGGATGTGTTTTTAAAGAACAGTTGCACATACAATGCTGAGATCACGTACACTGTTACAGCTTTATGCTGGGAAAGCCAAATGTAATACCACAGTTAATAAGCTTTACACAATATAGCAGAGCATGACATTTACAGCAAGCAGCCATGCATTAGACCAACCCCTTTCAGCTAGTTCCAAATTTCACTCTACAGGAAAAACAGAGATCCCTGCCAGAATGCCATAGGATGAAAAAATTTCTACTTTTACTCATTTAGTTTTACGTTTACTCATTTTCACTGACAAAAAATAAGTGACCTACTGTGGTAGCACACAACTTGAGTTATATCAGTGCCACTCCTACACAGCTGCAATGGACTATGTCAAAGACAGATTTTTAATTCACAATTTTTTTAAAGTCCTTATTACCAGAACACTTGCCTTGGCGTGGTTTTCTGGGGAGAAGAATCATTTCCTGAACAGGCTCCTCCCACCACTGAGCCCAGTTAAACATCACTCTGAGTCTCCTATTGTGAAGCCAATGTCTATCACAATTCAACAACAAGTCGAGAATAGCTGCATGTCTGGAAAAGTCTTGTTCTTTTCTCCAGTTCTTGAAACTGCAATGAAGTATTGCATTAGGACATTTTCTAGTGCTGTCCTAAAAAACAGTTCACAATCTAACAAATAGAAGATGATGAAAGAGTCATCAAATTTTGCCAGTCCATTTTGAAGAGAGTTCTGGAAGAGGTAGAGGGATTTACTTCACCTAAAATTTTGAGATTGCATATGAGAGCAACAGGCAAAGAATTAACTTGGTTTTCCAAAACTGACATAGCAAATGATAAGTATCATAAACATTTTTACAGTTATTTAATTGCAAAATTATTTTTCTAGGTTACTTCAGTTTGCTGTATTATGGATATCATATATCAAAAATAGAGCAAACACTCCATCTGAACAGGTTTCATTTGATTAATAATTCTAATAATATAATTGGTTATTAAAAACACTTCATTTATGGTGATGAAGACATGAACAGAAGACCTGGTGATAGTACATCATAGTCTGAACAGAACACGACAGCTATTGTTACATTCAGGACAGAAGCAATCAGTTCCCAGACTGACCCTTACTTCTGCAAATGAAGACCCACCTGAAATTAATGAAATCACAGAAGACTCTATTTGTTAGTGCAGTAAATCATATGGAATGTAGAAGTCAGCATATTTTGAATCCTACTAACGTTATTAATTAATAATTAAAACTGATAACCCACATTACCTGGAAAGAGATTGAATCTCTTTATTTTCTTGGAAGGATTCCGAGTAAAAGCTTTCAACCTGATGCACAAAGTCTATCATTTTCTTCTCTTTTTCAGAAAAATAATTTTCTTCTTGTAAAACTTTCACCTTTAATTCAAATTAAAGTATTACCTCCAATTACAATTTTTATCTACTTATAATATATTAAAGCTGTAAATGACCCTGCAAGTGTAAAGAGTAAACCAACTGTAGGAAACAATGCTGGAAGTACTAAGGTCAATACACTTAGATTTTAAGAGGGCCAGGACTTAATACTGTGCACAAGCAGATGAGAACTAGAGCAGAGCCAGAACAAAGAAATTACATTTTAACCAATTTTCACTTTAACTGCAAATACAAAAGAACCCAGGCATGTCAATGACATGTTTCAGCACCTACACTGCAAGGGTGCAGGGATAAAACCCGTTTGTTCCCAGAGTGTGTTCAATACAATCCTTCCCCTCAGCATAAACACACGTTGGATTTCAGACCTGAGAACATCAGCTAGGCAAAAAAAAGCTTTTGCTACACTTACCAACAGATCTCGGACGTGTTTATCAACTGTGTAGAAACAGATCTTACGCAATTCCTCCTTCACATCAAAGCCCTGACAAAAAAGAAGATGCTCATTGTATGCAAACTGTACAAACACACCTGGACATTGATAGAATAAACACATCTGCTTCCTTCCCAAAGCACACAACCTCTCAGAAGCATGTCTGTGATTCCTGCTTCACCTGTTACTAGAGATGTCATAATAACCCAGCTATCTGGGTGATGTCTCCAGCATGTCTGGATATAAAATATGTACACTTTAATTACCCTTTAATTACCCTTTAATACCTGACTCGATAAAATCACCTTTACAGAATCACAGAATCACACAGAATTGCCTGGATTGGAAAACACCTATAAGATCATGGAGTCCAGCCATGAACCCAACACTGACAAGTCCCCTGTGACTAACCCATGTCCCTCAGCACTGTGTCTACACGACTCTTCAGTCCCTCCAGGGATGGGGACTCCACCACTGCCCTGGGCAACCCCTTCCAATGCCTCAGAACCCTTTCAGCAAAGAAATTCTTCCTCACATCCCATCTCAACTGCCCTGGCCACAACTGGAGCCCATTTCCTCTTGTCCTGTCCCTTGGGCCTTGGTTGAACAGACCCACCCCCACCTCTCTCCACCCTCCTCCAAGGGACTTGCACAGAGCCACAAGGTCTCCCCTCAGCCTCCTTTTCTCCAGGCTCAACAACCCCAGTTCCCTCAGCTGCTCCTTGTCAGACTTGTGCTCCAGCTTTACACTTTGCTCATCCTGACATCAGTCAATACACACTCATAAATAGGCTCTGCCAGCATACTGAGGGTTCATTAGTGATCAAGTTTTCACTGTAATACATGTATGTGGTAGAATCAATACATCCATAAGACACCTAAACACATCCCATACTCTCAGCACTCATTTACTTTGTTAGTCATAAAGAAGTGTTAAGAACCATCAGCATGCTTACTGAACACCTCTCACCATATTTCTTAAAAGTTCTGAGGCCTCTCTGGTATTGTCCTTCAGAAGATGGTCATAGACCAGATTCAAACCTATCTGAGTAAATTCTTCAAGACTTTC
>NW_010295412.1:21417-30658 GCF_000700745.2 Antrostomus carolinensis
GGTATTTTGTTGCTTAAGATGGCCTCAGCAACGACTTCCTAAAAGGGAAAAAAAATGGAACAAATTCATCTAATTAATCTTCAGTGTTACTTTCTTTATAATCCCTATATTGAAATACTTTAAAGACATTTCCATATTAATAATTTCCTTAAATATATTTCATAAGAATAGTAAAAACTGTGTTACACTTTTTTACCTCTGGTGTCAGTTTTTCCCACGTGTGGCTTTCTTCTAATGCAGGCAGCTCTTCACCAAGATCACTTCCTGTGTGCACTCTATTTATCTGTGGTCGAGGATATTTTCTCAGAAATTTTCTAAGTTTAATAATGTAATCAGTTAAAATATCTGCACCCTTCTGCAGGAATTTATCAGGTTCTGTCAAAAGCATCCAAGATATCGGTTAAACAGAAATGAACAGTACAGCAGTTTTAATGCTTAGCAATGTTGAATACATTCTCCTGACTAGTAAACAAAACACACCTCAGAGGCCAGAGTACATCAGCTCTGGAGTGCCATTTGACCTCTACAGGTACTGATACTGTCCACCACTAATTGTCACGATACAATCTTAACAGTGACTGAAAGGAACCTCCAGAGAGGTCTCCCTGTCCTCATTGATGTGTTTTCCCCCTTCAGGGACAAGTAAATGAGAACTGAATTTTTTAAATTAATCCAAACAATTATTAGCTAGATAAATCTCATTTAAAATGCAGGGATATCTAAACATAATATTCATTCAGTAAGAAAAAAAGACTACAAAAACCACGTGCAAAAAATTATTAAGAATGAGAATTACTAGTCTGTGCCTTTTATTGTTGGAATAAATCAGTTCTGCTTAACATGTATAACTAAAAAGCACTGAGACAGCAATTCAGGCCCAAGCAGCAGGACTTGGGTCACACTGTATGTCAGGTCATGTCACCCCACTCTCCATCGCTTTCTCTGAAGAGGGACCTTTTATAAGGGTAGTTAATAGCAGAACAAGGGGAAATGACTTTAAGCTGAAAGAGGGGAGGTTTAGATTAGATATTAGGGAGAAATTACTGGCTGTGAGGGTGGTGAGACAGTGTCCCAGGTCAGCCAGAGAAGCTGTGGCTGCTCCTCCCTGGAAGTGTTGAAGGCCAGGTGGGATGAGGCTTTGAGCAACCTGGTCTAGTGGAAGATGTCCCTGCTGCTGGCAGAGCGGTTGGGACTGGATGAGCTTTAAGGTCCCTTCTGACCCAAACCAGTCTGGGATTCTGTGATTCTCTAGCAAACCAAAACTGTCCTCTGGAACACTGTCACTTCAATACTTCACTACTACACCAGCTGTCACTGTAGCTTTTAGGCTGCAGTCAGCACCAGTGCCAGTGTAAGTGGTCACGCAGTGCCACGTCCAGCCTGCAACCCCCATCAGACGCTGCTTCTTGCTCTGTGCCACCCCTCGGGTTACACTGGGATGAGTGACTGTGTTGCAACACACTAAATTGGACTGGGAAGGGCTCCAGGTGAAAAATAACCGGACGCTGCTTCTTGCTCTGTGCCATCCCTCGGGTTACACTGGGATGTGTGACTGTGTTGCAACACACTAAATCGGACTGGGAAGGGCTCCAGGTGAAAAATAACCTGGTAGGCTATTTTTTCAGCTGTATCAGTTTCTTAAAATAGTCCACTCCATTCTACAGCCACAGAAAAATTTACTCTATAATATTTCAAGGGGCAGCACTGAGAAAAGAATGAGCAGCTGGTGGCTAAACTCAAGCCATCTAACTGCACTGCCATCGAGGATCCAGCAATAGCCTGGAAGTCCCACTCTGTCATTCTTACACATCCCAAACGATCCTGTTGACAGTATCCTGTCTGGTCTGAGAGCCTGATCAGAGTTCTTTGGGCTAACACAGATACTGCCTTCAGATTAACTTCTCACGTTTCCCCTCAAATAACATCCTTCATTCACTTAACTCTAGCACACTTCTCTTGTTAATTCTAGGCAAATTTAAGCTTTTAATTAAAAAAATGAGTTGTTCTTACCTACCTAAACAATGACACGTTACATTACTACGTATGATTCAAAATGAGTAATCTTACCCTCTGTGTGCACAAAAATTTCTTCCAGTTGCTTGGTAAGGAAAGTCAACGTGAGGTTTAACAGCTGCTCGGAGAAGTGTTTACTGTGAGGCTCCATATCATTTTCTTTGATTGCTGAGCAAAGCAAGTCCAAAGCTGGCCTCAGCTCTTCCAAATCTGCAATATTTGCGTAAAAAGTTAAATCTACATTCTACCATGTGACTGATCATTTAACATTTAAGTTAAAAGTCATACAGGCATGCTATGAAAATATTCTAAAACTTGTCAAACAATATATGTGACATGCTTTGCCTTCACATCAAAATGCTAACAATACATATGCCGGTATCAGAACACAACAAAAAACCCCAGATTATGCACCATTTCTCTCTTATTTTCCAGAATTACAGAAGTTGCAATATAGCATCACCCCGAGAGACAAGAGCACAAGCAATTCAATTTGCTTTTACAAGCACCGACCCATAAATAGAAAGGCAATTGAATTTAAACCTCCCCAGCGTTGGAAGTATTGTACTTACTTTTCAGGTAAGACTGGGATGTGCTATCAGTGGGCTGCTCAGGCTGTTCAGCTCCAGAGCAAGGTGCAGACAGACTGCAAAGACTTTCTTTGCTTCTTAAAAATAAGTCTACTGTGTCTAGCTGACGATTTTCCAAACCAGCCTAAGACATGCAGGAGAACAATTATGCACGCATTCTAAAAATTTCTATTGCACATTTACTGCTGGTATTTCTGCTTCATCCTCAGTTACAAAGTTTACAAGCAGAAAAAAAGAAGAAATTTGAACTACATGTGCAATAGCCTGAAATAACAAGGTGACCTGTTCAGTACCTGCCGTGCTCCTTTAATAGGCTTGGTAGAAACTGAGCCTCGTATCTTCAGAGACAAAACGTTAGTTCAGCAATTCATTGGAGTTTGATTTGGGATATAAAATTAGTACTGTGAGAATCAGGACTTTGAATAAGCTTACAGCAACTGAAAATCAATTAACTTTCCATCACACCCATCAAATAAAGCCAAAAGAGCCCCACCAAAGGTCTTCGGCTAAGTGCTCCCCCTCCAAACACAACTGAAACCACGGACTGACAGAGCACTGAACGATGGTGCAGACAGACTGCTGCAGAGAACCAGACTTTTGGAACAGTATTTTTTTCAACAAGGATCTCTGTCATCTAAAAGTAGAACTAGAACACTGGAAAACTGCAGAGACACAAGGAGATTTGTTTCAAGGTCTGGAACATTAAAGGTATTTTATCACCTATTGTTAAGGGATATCAAACAACCCTTGGTAGCTTTAGGTTTTCCCCTCAGCTTTACAAGAGCGAAAAAAAACAAAAAACTAATTCCAAGGACTTATTTTAATATTTGACATTTAGCACAAGGACAAAAACTGCTGCAGAAATTGCAAAAATGCTTTTGGGTGCAATGAAGAGGGAGTTTTGAGCACTGCTTAGTTTAAAACTTCTTTTTTTTAATGTGCATTAACTTTGTTGCTGTATTTCTTCTTTTGGGTTACTCACCTGGGTTACTTGGGTTTTTAACTGTTTATTTAATAACTAAACTGCTACCTTTTGCCCCTAGGTTACTGAGGCATACTTTTAATTGTGCCTAAAAACACCACTACCATTGCTAACCTGCATTCATTGCTTTAAATAAGTATTTCTGTTATCTGTAAGACACGAAACAGATTTCTGTACCTCTAGCACATGGAATGGAATTGAACATCGTTCCCACCCGTTGAGACGACAAACAGAATGGACGACTCCAGCGCTGCCATAGATCATCAGTCTATTCAAAAACTCTTCTTGAGTTAAACCAAACAGAACTAAGGAGAGACCACGCTCTAAATAAAAGAATCAAACAGTAATTAAAAATACATAAGCAAGTTGCTACGCAGCAACATTTCTATCTACTGCTTCTCTTCCAAAAGAATGACACAAAGTGCAGTGGCTTTGTTTGGATTTCAGCTCAGCAAGAATGCATCAGAAATTAGCCAACAGCAGCTACACAGACAGGAAGGGAAAGAAAAAAACCCCTTTAATGAGAAGGTTAAATGACAGCAATTCTGTAAAAAGCCCCTCACCTGTCAGAAGCAGACACAGTGGCAGCTCTTCACTGCAATCCACATAGACACTATTTTTGCCAAAGGGGTAATACGTCACATCTTGAGACTCAAAATCCCAGAGAGCAAGAGTCAATCCCTTCTCACTTGTTAATGCTGCAAACACAGCTTTAACTCCAGTTACCAATTTACACTCCAGTTTCACCACTTCTTGTGGTGCTTCTCTGGGGATCCGTTTCCATCGCTGCCTTGCATGGTTGAAGTTTGTACCATGGCTTTGGAATGGTTTGGAAAGGGCACATTTAACAGCCCGTGGAACAAAAGCCACCATCTTCCCAGAATCTTCACCGATTTCAGGATCATGATCTTCAAGATGGGTAAAAAAGTGATACCAAGGTAAATTCAAGTCATTCACCAAACCTGGAGAACGTGGTTTTCTTCTCCTTACTATGTCACATAGTGAGGATAAGTGTGCCTTCCAGGACCTAGGGTGAGGAAAGGAGTTTCCTGTCATACCACCTATTACTCCAAGAACAATGCAGATAAATAAAATTTGTACGGTTCCTCAGCTAAATAATACACATTTTAGGCTTAAAGATCCCATCCAGCATACTGCATTTTTACCTTTACATGTCTGGTTTATTTCTATTTAAACAGTTTGCAGTCAAGTTGAATGATCACAGCTGCATTAGCTGACAACATCCATGAAGCTGAGCTTTTTTAGTAGAAAATTAATTTTCCTCACAGAAAATGCCCCCATCAATTAAAAAAAAAGTAGAAATAATTATAGAATTGTATAGTATGAACTACATTTACATCAATTATAATTAACATATTTTGTTAGTATTAATACTTCTAATACTAAGGGTCACAACATGGTTGAAATGTTTTACATGAACACAAAACATTTTGAAGTCCACGTGCACTCTGTGCTAAACACACAACAATCTGTAAAGTACTTGGAGTACAAAAATTTGTCGATACTGGTTCAAACTAAAGGTTCCACCCCAAACAGGAATTACTGTTTGGAAGCTGTTTGATGACATACACAAAGTCATCTCAGCCCATTTCCTAACATTCAAAACATTTAAAGAAGAATGAGCTGATTTGACTTGTCACAGCCACAGTTAAAAACACATTCAGCAGTTTATTAATCAAATGGTCTGAAGGAGACAAAAAACCAGCCTGTTTGAGAAACATTATGTACCTGTCTGTGCGGAAAGGTGATGACAGAAGCTCCATGCTGTAGTCAGAACTAGCAAGGTCATCCTCGTCGAGACCTTCAGGAGGCTTCAGCGGAAGAGTTTCAGAACGTCTCTTACAGAGTAAATGCCCAGGGAACTGTCTGTAAAGAAATAAATACTAAATTTCACCTCTCTCAGCTGACTGAAGATTTTCCCTTCATGTTTGACTCCTGACAGCAAAGCAGTTTCCTCTCCAATTACTACAATTCACAAAAATGCATCCAGGTAAGCCAACAAAACCTGATGCTATTTCCTCTGAGGTGGACAACACCTCCAAATTACAACCCAGTCCTGATTTCTCGAGGAAAATCAGTAAAGCTGTATCAGAATAGTTTAACAATCCCATACCCTACAGTATTTCTACAAGGTGCTACCAGCCACCACTGCCACTAATTGACAGCATCTCTCCTAATCTTCCTAAAAATATATTAAGTCCAATCCAAAGTTTTTCTATTTGTTACAGTGACAGAGCATAAATTGGAGCAAATCATAATTTAAACAAGTATGAAATTTCCACTCTACCACAGAGCCAGAACTCAAAATAAAAAGCTGACAGCAGCTCAACTATTACAGGACCAAGATTAGGCAGTTTTTAATGTTAGTTGTACTCAAAACTTTCATTTAGGAATTCTGCTGCAAATGTACCTGAAATAGGAGTTTAGATCCACGGAGATGGCAGAGTTGGAAGAACTGATGATCACAGCCACACCGAGATCATGCGACACCTTCAGTGCGGTGAGTGGTGACGGGATGGTCAGACTCCTGTCCTCACCCCGCACGTCTCCCTGGCAGAGGGCTACGCTGACCCTGGCTAGATTTGCACCATCAAAAGAGTCAAACACGTCTTGAAACAACGTCAAAGAAAACACCAGGCCTCAGACTGTCCAACAAACAAGGCATTACACAGACGGTAGATTGCTGTTAACTCTGTGGTCCTGCACATCAGGACACCCAGGATTGTTTGTTTTACAGGAGCACTCAAAGCTCAGTGAGGGTCAGAAGTGAATCGTGCCAGGTGCTATACATGTTTGTACAGCAAACATACAGCATACAGCTCGTGCCACCTTAAAGGAGTAAACTTCAAAGTGAACTGGGACAAATCTCTGTCGGCACTTCTATAATCAGGAGGAAAAAGTAACCTGGCTTTATCACTTTTTTTTTTACATATATATCAGAGAAAAACTGACAAGCAGGTTAAAGTTGAGCACCTTGTGGAACAGTCTGACAGGTTTGATCTGTTCCTTAGAACAAAGAACTCTGGTTCCCACACTGTGATTCTCTGCATATCTGCAGATCATTTCTAAAGGATCTAATTAAGAAAAGAAAGGCCAGTGAGAGGAGATGTCAGCCTGTCACACACAGATCCACACACCAAAACCACTGGAAACCATTACTCCAGCGTGAAAGATTTCCAGCAGCACATTGAGAAACAACATTTGACACACGACTGCAGCATTTTTTACTACATTAACCAGCACTTTGCTACACAACCCCTTTGTGAAAGCACCTCCAAACCAGACACTCGAGTCTTTCAACAAATTTCTGCTTAACCCTAATGGAAAAGAAACACAACTTTGTTCTTCCAGATCATTGACACTGAGAGCTGGTCCCTCCTGCAAAGGATACAAATCCAGCCAGAACTATCCAACAGAAACAGGATCCCCCTGCAGAACTGTGTGTCTGTTATTCTTCCCAAAACTGGTGGAGGCAAATCCAAGGGAAAGCTCTGGCATGTCTCTGAGGGCGAGTCCTTTCCAGGGAAGGTCAGATGCACAACGATAAACTTATTGAGCAGAAGTATGCATTTGTTTTTTTCAAAAGACAGTATCTTCAAAGATGAGACTGAAGACAGACCTGTAAATTTAAAGATATTTTAGGATTATAGCAATCTGGTACTTTGAATTTGTAAGGGCATCTCCAAAAATTTATAGCTCAAATTCATTGCCTCTGCTACCATCTTAATAAACGCTGGGACTGGGGAGGGAGGGGCCTTGTTTTGTGTATCTCACTTTTATGTCAGGATCCCTAATTTTAGAACAGTTTCCTAAAACAGTGCAGGCTTTTTAAGCAGAAAATACCATGAAAAACACACAAAAAAATAATCACAAAGTCCTATTTCTGTCAGGACTGAAAATAAAAACTACTATCTTTGGCAATAAAATTACTTTAGCAATGGAGACTGTTTAAGAACATGTAAAACATCAAAGGTCTAGGTCCTGCAGACTGTACACATTGCTAATCACAGAACATACATAATTAGTTAAGTACATAATTAGTCTTTGCAGGATGAGTGAGGAGCCCTCTCTGTTTTCTTCCCCTCAGTTCCAATATTAAAGGGGAAGTTTGAGATAGCAGGATTGCACGGATGTTTTATTATCATTTATTTTTAACCTCATATCACCCAAACACCTCATCCTCCAGCAGTTCAGTTCCCTCTAACAACGTCACCTTCAAGTACAGAAACGTCACTATTATTTTTCAAGTCACTAATGCTGCTGCTGCTCACTTTAAATCAGTGTGAAAGTATCTGACACCTCCCCAGTGTTCAATCCTAACACCTCAATCTGTCTCACAGAATTAGATCTAGAATAATTTCAAATATTAATGCAAAATTCCATTGAAATTTACTCACTGATGTTTTTAACTTCCAGGAGCTTTTTGAGTGTATCTTCCTTACAGCTGTGCAGGGAAATCGGGTTGTATTTTCCATCTTCTTTAGTGAATTCATAGACAAACAGTTCATGGCTTTTACTAACAGCCAGTATTTTTGTCTTCTTTGCTTGCAGATGATCATCTTCTGTTTTCTCCCACATGAAGCTGAAGATACAACATTCAGGATGTTTATTGACCTTATTCTCTTTACACATTTGACACACTGAACAGCTCTGGAAGTGAGCTAACGATGCACAGTATCATTTTAGCCTTTTTCAGGAAAGATTGTGCCCCCACCCTGCCCCTCCCCAATATCAGAATATATTTAATTCCCAGCAGAGACTGCAACACAAGGTAGTGCTTGAGGAATCCCTACTTCCCTTCCTCTCAAAAACACACGGTTTTTCCAGCCTTCTGTGTCTCTTTCCTTTAGTCATCAGTGACATTTGCCACGTGAGTGATGCTCCACTTCAGGACTTCCACGGGGAGGACACCAGCACTGGGAGAAGCAGAGCACATTGCCCATTTCCACGTGTTTTGCCTCCTGATTCTCAGCCTGAAGGCTGAGAAACTCTTCAGGTGTTTGTCTCCACACCAGCTCTCGTATGGAGAGGGGAGCAACAGCAAGAAAGCTGCTGAGGATGGTGTGGAGTGAAATACAAAGCTAGAGCACCACAATAGTGCTGCAGACATTCAGATTGCAAAGTGACTGTGGTCCTGACTCAGCATTAAAAGCTGCTGAAGCAGATTAAAAACATCTTGTGATCGCTGAGTGTCACGCACAAGGGCTTGTCCCTGAGCAGCAGGCAGGGAAGTCAAGCAGTCAGGGCACTGTGACATTCTGAGCCAGCAAATCAACAAAACCAGATTAATTTTGTGCAACCTGGTGTAGGGTACCTGCTTTGTGAGGGGGGGTTCCACTGGATGATCTCCTGAGGTCCCTTCCAACCCCACCAGTGTGTGATTCTGTGATTTTCTTCTCCTTTTCGGGTTGTTTGTTTGTTTGTTTGGGGGTTTTTTGGGGTTTTTTTTGTTTGTTTTTTAATCTACTGTGATGAACACACCCACAATTAAACAAACAAGAAGATATAAATCAACGTCCCCTCCAGCAACGCGATTTTAAGTGGAGAGTATCCCATTTCAAGGCAGGGCCTGTCAGTCTCCCTCAGTCTCCTGCAGCTTCCAGGGCCGCCCTCGCCTGGGCAGCACCGATCCCTT
>NW_010295413.1:0-207 GCF_000700745.2 Antrostomus carolinensis
CAGCAGATTGGTGGGGGAAGACCCCTGAGAAGTGGGAGGGCTGCTGGGACGTAAAGCTGCTGATGCCCTCCGGGTGTGTGGTTGGGCACAGGAGGGCTTGGTGGGATTTATTGCACTTGAATTGGGGAGAGGGGCACCCTCCCCTTGCTGTGCCAGCACGGAGGTGTCTGTGTCTGGGTGCCACATGCTGCAGCCTGCATCCCCCCA
>NW_010295414.1:0-461 GCF_000700745.2 Antrostomus carolinensis
GATGCTTGCAGTCATTTAAATGCTGACTATCCATCCCTCCCTCCTCCCCAGTAACCCCTCAAAAAATTTTAGCATGCCAAACTGGTAGCTTGGACATGAACACCCAACCCTGAATGCTCATGCTGACCAAAGCTTTCTGCAATGTCTGTAGCTCCCAATAACATCAGAAGTTTTCTACACGCTGTATACACAGATACACACACAAACTATTCACAACTTCTTAATAGTAAGTCATGAGTAAAATTTTCAAAGGCTCTCAGACTGCAGGGGAACTTAATGTTCATGGGCTTTCAGCAAAATGCAAGGGTTCCAAGCTACCAAAATTTCCCTGAAATTGTCTTTTCCAATTGAAAATTGGTTTCAGGAGACAGCCATGTTCATAGAATCATAGAATGGTTTGGATTAGAAGGGACCTTAAAGATCATCTAGTTCCAACCCCCCTGCCAGCAGCAGGGACACCT
>NW_010295414.1:538-812 GCF_000700745.2 Antrostomus carolinensis
TTGGGCAACCTGTTCCAGTGTCTGACCACCCTCACAGTGAAAAACTTCTTCCTAATATCTAATCTAAACCTCCCCTCTTCAGCTTAAACCCATTTCCCCTTGTTTTGTCATTAACTGCCCTTATGAAAAGTCCTTCCCCAGCTTTCTTGTAGGCCCCCAAGTTCACATGAGTCATTAAGGTCATGGATCTTAAAGGAAACCTGTCTCTCAGATGAAACTAAATAGCCAAATGCACGCCCCAACTCTTTAATCCAAATAGATATTACAGAACAAT
>NW_010295415.1:0-55931 GCF_000700745.2 Antrostomus carolinensis
TCGCCAGGCCAGGTGTGTAAGCAAGGATAGTTCCAGGGGATCTGTGTTAATTGCTCACTGAGGATGCTGCCTGCAATAGTGTTCCTGAGGCAGACTTGTGTGGGAGGGAAGCGGCGGCACAGGGGGGTGGTTGCAGCCAGGATGTGTCAGGAGTTTGTGCTGGTTTTAGCCTGTCCAGCAGCCCAAACACCACACAGCTGCTCGCTCACCCTCTGCTGATGGGACAGGGGAGAGAATCAGAAAGATAAAAGTGAGAGAACTTTCAGTTTAATAACTGAAGCCAGTTCAGGTATGCTCTGAGTGTTAAGACTGAGGAACCTGAACTTGAAGCTGGTTTAGTAGATCTTTACATTTTTTCTTTGGACTTGGAGCTGTTCATGAAAGATGGGATATTGTAAGACTTAAATGAGGGTCCTGTTGTAGACTGTTGAGGAGTTGTAGCACGTCCAATCTCAGACTCAGCACAAATGTGCATTGCAATACAGAGTTGTCTTGTGCCTGGGTCCTGTCTGTAACCACCCCCATGTCGAGCCTCTGCCCCAGGCAGACCTCTTTCCTCCCGGTGAGTGGCACCCACCTTAGGCAGCACAGCTCTGTGGGGGAAGTGATTTGTCCCAGATGCTGTAGGCTTTGTAGTACCACAGTGCTCTTCTTGGTTCTACAGGGTTACATTTTAATTTGTGGGAGACTTACAGGGACTGTTACTTTGCTTCGAAGGATACAGATGTTAACTTAAGAAACATTCCCACTTTTAATCATGAACAAGCAACTTTGTCTTTTGATCTGTTCTTTTCCTTTCTGACCCCTCTCCCCTCTTCCCCTTTCTTTTTTTTTTTTTTTTTTTTAATGGGGGCAGTGTAAACAAGTCTCAGCAGAGTTGCTGAAATTATCTCCAAGTGATATATTCAAGCACTGGAAAGGTAAGATCTCATTTATAAACATCAGTGAATGGCTTTGTGCATATTTGCCATGTGCATACTCGTCATCAGCACTGGGAACATTGTGGGGTGGTAGATTTTGATATTTCTGTTTGTATTATCAACTGTCAAACAGGGAATAGAGTCCTCCAAGAAGCTGGCATGCTGATAGTCTGCTCACGTCCTGTGCTACAAGAATATTTTCTGTGGCTTCTGATAGGAAGTTTATTATAGAGTGTGAAATGCTGTGTGGTACAATGGCTTTTCTGGGTACCTTCTTGCACTCAATGGCCGCATGATCGCCTGGAACAGGCAACTCAAATGATCCCTCTGCTTCATATGCTGGAGAACCGGGTGAAGTCCTGAGTCAAGGGCATTTGAGTGTACAGGAGAAATACCTTGCTTAGGCAGGTGGGAATGTTGATTAAATGCTTAGAAAAGATCCCGTGGACTGTTCTCTGGCTGTGGTCAGGCTAGTGACTCAAGCCAGACCTTGCAATGGTGTATGGGCTGAATTTTGGTCTGATGTGGATGTAAGTAGTCTTTTAGCAGGTGAACAGGTGCTTCCACACCCATCTTCTGTAGGGACTATCATCTCCAGTTCCCAGAAGTGGTTCTCCAGTTAGTCATCCTTCTGAGATAGGATGGTGATGGCAGAGTAGTTTCCAGGGTGTTGCCAGGATTTGAGGGTCCCATATGGAAAGTTGACCAGGTCAGAAGACTTTCCTACAACACTTCATTTTAAAAAGGAAAAAAAGTGTGTGTGGGGAAGTGGTTGTCTACATTTGTTTTTGCAGTGAAAGAGACTGAAAAAGAAACAAGTTGCTGAGTTTTCTCCCTAGCTCATTTGCTTGCTGGTTGTGTTTTCCTACCACCACCTCCTCCCCAATTTTATTTCTCTTTTTTGATTTTGGAGAAAAAATGTCTAGATGCTAATGGACTCTTAATTCTTTTTATTTGCTTATATATGGAAATCATTAATAAAGAGTCTGGTTAGCCTTACTTGCTCATGTTTTACTCTTCTAGTTCTGGGGACATCACCATTATTGTGGTTTTTCAGAGTGGCTTCTTATCTAGGTCTGAATTTCTGAAAGCAAGTTTATTTATCCCCCTGTGGTTTTGAAACAATGGTTCAGGGCAGTGAGGAACTATCAGATTGGGAGCTGATGTCACTACATAATGGTAAAATTATTTGCCTCTCCAGTCTGATTAGAGTGAGAAACCAGTGGTGACTTCAGTGGTGCTATTTCTAGCTGAGGACCAGTAAAGTGCTTGGGGGAGTAATTTAACAATGAAGTAATATTATAATAGAGTGTTACAGCATGACATTAATAAACAGCATGAGGCTGACATACACTAGTAGAAAACCAATTGATTTTTAATGCTGTTATGTATTACAAGTCTAAGGGTATGTCAGAATAATGTTTTCTGGCAGGAAAAAAACAGGAAGATGTCCTGTAGTTCATGGTGTAAGTAAAAAGATAATGTTCATAGCAGAAAGCTGTGTGAAGCAATAAACAGTTTTTGTGGGGCATTAAATGAGGAAGTGGTGAACTGTATCCCTATGAATGTGGCTCCAGCTGGAGGAGAAGCACAATCTAAATGAATCAGCTTCTATGTAATCAGAATACTTTTCCATTTTCAAGTGTGTGTGAAAGTTCAGAGTTGCTGATGTCTTGGATTTTTCATTGAAAATAACGAAGGTGGTATGTTTTTAGGGAAGAAATAGTTGAAGGCACATAATTGAGGGAGATAGGTGACACTGCTGAACTCATTTAGGGGTTGGTTCTTTTTTGCTGCCTCTCTGGAGCACAAAGCTTGCAACTCAGGTCTCTGTAAGCATGCAAAACTCTTGTTCTTACAAAAAAAAAAAAAGCTATGTGTAGTTGTAATAAGTCTGTGGATTTAAATTTTTATATGCATACACTTTTCTAGACTACATCTTAGACTGGAAATTCTGTTTGCATGTGCTTAAGTGTGTATAACACCAGAAATTACTATTCTCTGTATGCAGTGAAGGTTGTAAGGGTGTGTTATCTTATACTTATTGATAGCAAATTAGCATTACTGTATGCTAGTTTAGTATCATTACCCAGTTTATGGGTAATAACATCTGTCTAGATAGACCTAATACAGACCCTGTTTTAGGGAAATGGCACACACCTTCCCTTTTTATTTCTGATTCCTCTTAGATAGAAATGCTTTCTTGTCTTATTTTATACCAGGTGCTGTTTCCTTGTCCTGATGTCAATGTGTCGTTTGCCTTACAGCAATCATTTGTGTTTACCCTGTTTCCTGATGTTTGTATGTTCACAAAAGTCTTTATTGCTGGCTGCGTTTGGCTTGTTTTCAAGAAGGAAGCCCATAAAGTTCTCTGGGCTTCTGCATAAGGAATAAGCAGATACAAGGCCTACCTTGTTTTTTCTTTTACTTCTTGCCTTTGATGACGTGCTTTACATATAAAACATTGCCCTGTCTGGACTTAGGGTGTTTCAGCCACTTTCACCTCCCACCTCTTCATTTTTTTTCTTTATTAATCCAAGTGGCTTCTGGGGTGTCAACAAAACCTGCTATTTTTTAAAAATCTTTTCTGATGTAATGTTTCTTTTCCCCATCTTGCCAACTATTTCTGCTTTGTTGCCTTCATCCCTTCTATGAATTTGACACCTTCGTAATTTAATCTCGCAGTCAATGTCTTGCTTTACTCACGTCTCGAGCATGCCAATTACATTACACTTCTGCTTTAGCACATGTGCTTCTAATTCCCTGTATTGCCACATACCAACTCTGAGCGTTGCTATGGATCATGTTTGTGGTTCAACCCTTCCTTGCCTGCTGCAAGGAGGGGGAAGTAGTAAGGTGTAGCTCATTCATGTCCCTCTGTTATCTGTGTGGGATGCTTCCCGGTGAACTGAGGGGGGTTGTATGACAATTATGTTTTTGCTAATGACCTTCACTGGGGAAAACAGTCTTCCAGGTAGGAGTCTTTAATAATGGGATTGATTGTATGTGCTATCTTGTTTGGGTGCAAAAACGTAATCCTAAATTGTAGGTTGTATTCTTTTAATGCTGACTTCTGCCATTACTTACAGTATTATGTTCTGTGCTTTGCATCAGTTGGCTGCTACAAAAGAGCTGGCCATGCTGTATGGCTCCTGCTGTGAGCTGCTTTTTGATAAGGGGAAGGAGAGTGCAAAAGATGAGGCTGTGTCTGCTGCCCTTATTGTTAGTGGAAGTTGTCCCACGTGTAACCGAGTTGGTGAAACCAGGTTCTTAAGGATTTGTTTCCAGTAGCTGAGATCTCTGGTATGTAAGAGTGAACTGTGAGTGGTATGTAATAAAGGCTGCAGTGTGAGTTCATCTCTCTCAGTCATGAAATCATCTCTCTCTTCTATCTGGCCACGTGTTTTCGTGACTTCTGCGGGACAACCAGTTCAAATAAATTCAATAGAGATGTAGTAATGAATGACACAGGTTGTTGAGGTGGAGCAAACAGACTTTGTGGTTGCTTAAACCTTGTTTCCCTGAGAAAACAAGCCTAAAATCAAATGCCTACTGGGGTGGGATGACATATGAAAAATATTTGCATGAGGAATCTACAGTTCTCTAATTGTGGCATTTTCCATGTCTCTCAAAACCATTTAAAAGCTTCTTGTGTAACCACCAGCTCTGTAGCTGTGGCTGTGGCCAGCGCTGCTGCTCTGGCTTCATTCACACAGCAGTATTGCCCATCCTTGACAGCCTCCAGAACGATCATACTCTGGAAGCCTCTTCTGACTTCTGAGCTTTAGACAATGCCCCTGGAGAGCAGAGACCACATACGCACCACAGGTCAGTTGGTGTGACTGCTAATGTCTTGAATAACAGCTTTCTTGAGGTTACTCTGGTCTCCAGGAGCTAGAAATGGAGGAGAGTAATTGAGGGGGTACAGGACCTGACCATGAAGGCCATATTGGGCAAATACTAGATAGCTGATCAGTGTGTTCTTCACGAGTAATAGCACATTAATAATACATATTGCACATTAATAACACACATTTCTCTGACTTACAATATAGATGGATGTGGCAGCTGCCCCAGCTTTCTTCAGGGTTACAAGGTGTTAAGAGTCTTCTGTGAAATGCTGTCCCGTTGAAGCTGATGGCAGCAGGTTGGATGTACCTGATAGGATGTATTGATTTTCTTACATAATTAGTGTCCTTTAGTAGTTGATGCCTTTGAGCTTGGGTACTCTACCTGTTAGGCTTGGGAGAATTCCCAAGTGTTACACCTGTAAGAATAAGGTTATGAGAAGGCATATTAGTTTTTGAGAGTGGATCTTTTTTACTGCACTAATAAATCTTAAGAGATAGCAAACAATGCTGATTTGTATGCCACGAGATTAAAGTTTGGTAATGAGAACATAATTGCTGACATGCCTATCTTTTTTGATCAGGTACTGTGTTCAACTTGGGTAATGACAGACTTACCTCTATATTTGGAAGCAAATGCCATGTTGCGTTTAGAGCTTAATACAAATAAGCAGAATTCTTTTGTGCTTCAGTGAGTGAGTGTAATTGCTGGCAGATGTGAGTTTTAGGTTAGCCTTCCCAAATTGCTCACCATTTACAGAATTCCTCTGAAACCATGCTTCGGCACACGCCTCTAGTTCAGCGATGGGAGGGTGAAGGCTGCTCTGCTGCAGTATGAATGGACAGCAGAGGCAAGACTTTGCTTCCCTAGGAAGGCCACTGCTGCAGTAACCTTAATGCTTCACAACACTGGCAGGCATCCTAGGTATTTCTTATGGAAAAATGCAGTTTTGACAGTTTTTCTATGACTTGATCTTCCAGTCATTAGTCTGGATTGTGCTAGATGCTATGCTAGTGTATTTTTGGTAGTTTTGGATTACAGTAAAGCGTACAGCCTGTCATTCAGCTGTTGCAGAAACCCTTTCCTTTTCAGTGATGTTGCATCTTACATTAAAATGTGGCTGTGAGAAAATCTTGTCCTTTCATTAAAACACTGTATGGAAAGAGATCTGATTTATTGGCTGGAGTAAAGACATTGTTTCCCCACCATGTGTTTGATACAGGAGAGGTCTGAAGAAATCTGTGCATTTTTAAACACCTGAGATCTAGGATGAGTACTGTAGAAATGCTTCATTTGAGGTGAATACTATCAGAGCCCTCTGAACATTTTGACAGAATTTGATGCTGTAGTTTTTGCTTGTCTAAAACTGCTTAAACTTCTTTCCCCCATCCCTCATTCCTTCTGAGCCTTCCATCTCTTGACAAGAGCAGAATTGAGGGTGCCAGACTACTAACACTGAAAAGGAGGACTAGGTCTATGCGGGCAAGATAGCTTAACCCTTTCCTAAACTGCCCACAGTGCCACAAAGTAGCCTGTATCCCAGACAAAAAATCTCCAATTCTTTAATATTCAAGACCCCAACCTGAACCTGAGCTCCCAGGGAGCATGGTCAATACAGAGGCAGAACTGCATCACGAGGCTGGTTTTTAGGCTGAAAGCATTGTTGTCTGACTGGGTTCGTATGAAGGCAGTATATAACTACTGCTAGTTCATTTCTAAGGCAGTTGGTGAAACTACTCTAAAATAAGATGATTTCACAAGTGAAATGGTGTTCTGTGACCAAGCTGTGGAAGCTCTCCTGCTTAGTTTGCAGTTCCTTGAATGTAGTCATGTCAAAGCTGGATTGAGTCTCATTCCTTTAGAAACCTTCCCTGGGATATAGGTAGAGAGAAACGGTTACTGTTTGAATTTTCAGAGCAATACCTTGAGCAAAAAATGTGCTGGGGTTCTGCAGTAAAAACAAGATTAGCTGGTAGGATCAGATGGTAATGGATAGATGCATCAACCAAGGAAAGATCCATGTGTGTTGATCTTGCAAATAAATATGCAAGCTGGAAGAGCAGTAAGAACTTGCTTAACATATCTGTGTTAGAGATGAAATGAAATACTCTGAGCTTAGAGATAAATCAGGTGTAGCTCTTGTCAGTATACCAGTGTATCAGACTGGCTCTGAAAGCCCAGCTTTGCTGTGAGGAATTGTTTGTGTTTCTATTAATGTTGGCCCATGGTGATGCAAATAGCCCAAAGAAATACAGATGTATTCTGTAATTTTCCATACAAAATGGAGGATTTTCTTGACTATGAAGAGCAGCATGTCTTCTTTCAGCTGCTGAAGCTGAACCCCTCAATGTCAAGGACAAGTCTGAAACGTATTTTTATGGTTGAATTGTAAACTTCAGGAGATGCTGCTAATCACAGTAGCACTCTCTGGTTTGGTCAGACACAATGTGAAATTTGCTGCTATAAATAAAGTTCTTCCACACTTGTTTTCATACGGATGATGTTGCACACATCAAGCTTAAAATCCCAGTGTCAGTTTTGAAAAAAATAACGACGGTGCTTAGCTACTGAGGGCCACCTTCACTTTTTTACAGTTGATAGTTGTTTCCCAGCTTTCTTACATCACCTCTATTGGTGCTGCAAGATTGATGTAGGAAACTTAGTGCAGATGCACTCAATCAAGAAGCCATTGTGTCACCGTGAGCTCTTAAAGATGTTCGTTGCAATGTAGCATAATTGGCAAGGTCACCATGGAACAAACCTCCCTGATTTATAAGTTACAAATATGAAGTCTTTAGGAAAGTTGGAGAAGTACTTTACAGGTCACCTTTATTTTTCCTACCAAAGATGCCTTGCCTCACAGGCTTCCTTTATGTCACTGTGTATTACTGAAGTGAATAAAGAAGTCACTGTATGTTTAGCTGAGTAGAATATTAGACATAATTTTGGAGCGTTTGCCTCAAAAGAGGCAAATTGAAGAAGCACCAAATGAAATAGGACTGTTTAATTAAAATGAATGGGGGTGTAAAGTTTGCTGGAAAGTGTGCGTTTAATTGACTGACAGCACGGTGAGTTGGGATTTATTTCTATTTTAACATTGCTTTGAAATCCCCCCAGGATGTGCTGCTGTTGCGCAGGTGGTTATATACGATGTGCAGGATGAAATGGCGCTCATCTGGAAGAGCCTACCATCTAACCAGAAAAGAGCAGGAGAATGGAGGTGGTGTTACTTAACACCTTAAAAAATAGGAAGCCAAAGCCTGGAAGAGGTAAATGAATTGGCCAAAGTTAAGCAGAAAGCTTGTAGTCAACAAGAGAACTGGAAGCACATCTCCTGCATCTCAGGCAAGGCTTTCGCCAAAAGCTCATTCTCTCTCTTGATAAATACATTTTGATTGCTTGTAGAACAAAACAGAACTTGACATTTGCATAAGATATATTTTCACTCTTGGGAATTGAATAAACCAGAATTTAATAATAAGAGCACAGAAACTCATTCTACGCTCTTGCAAAATGTTCCTTTAGGCCCCACACTACCATATGCAGTTTCTGAGTTGCTGTAAATCATTATTTGAATTGGTAGTCAGGAGAAATGGGGTGGGAAGCCTACCACCATCTTCTTCAGGTTGAAGCCTCTACTGAGTTTCTACTCTGGGAGTAGTTTTATATTCACAAAGAAAACCATAAAACTCTAAATCAGTAACTGTGGTGAGCAGTTTAGCATTAGACAGGAAACTAGTTGTATATAGTAATGTCACTGCCATAAACCAGCCCCAAACCAAAAAATGTGTTATGGTCTGGTGCTGTCCTTAATGTCTCTTTGTAATCCCAACTGTGTGTTTGGATGTTGAGAATTCTTTGATATAGGTACGTGCTAATTTATAACCATGCAAATGTCGAAGACTGTGATTTATTACCTGATAAAGAATTAATCCAGTGTTGTAAGATAACATTGCAATTCGTGGATTCCATCAAGAATAGGAGACGAAAGCAGAATACAGGCTGCAGAAGCCCATGGAGACATTGAGAACCGAGCATTGCAATGATGCCAGCCAGCTCCTCAGACACCGGCAGATCTAACCCTCTATTTTGAACTTAGTTCCTTTTCTTTTGCGATTCCAGGTACTACTTATTGAGCTTGTTTCAACACATCTGCTGAAAATTCTGTATTAATAATTTGCTTTTATCTTGAAATGAACTTCTTACAAAAAAAGCATCACCATTTGACCAGCTCTAGAGTTGATTGAAATCTGCAAACTAAAAAAATCCATGTTAAAACTGGTGGAAACCCGAAGCTGTTGTGAGTATTGAGATGCTTTGAAAACCTGTGTCTGCTTCTACTTCATATCATACAAGTGAGATTTTTTAATTATTTTTTTTTCTAAAGTAATGACTTTATGTCTAATGCAAATAGCTGTGTTGTATTTTTAGCCAAGTTGTGAAAGACCCCAGACTTACAAATACAGTCTGAAATTTAAACATATGTAAGAAGGTTCAAATACTTCTGTACAGTATTCCTAGAAAAACAGATCTAGCAAAGCCAGTATGAAATTTTAGTCCTAAATATATTATAAGTGCTGCTGGTAGTGCTGCCTGCAATTAAGCTTGCCTCACATTTCCCATTATAAGACCTGGTTTTCAGTGGCATATAACTTTGCCAAATTTTAACTGTTTGGGCTGAAACTTTCCATGCTGAATGTCTGCCTCAGATGAATTGTTTGGAAAGCTTCAACAAAAAATGGTTTCACCATTTCTGGGAATGAAATTAAGAGAAAAATATTTTCTTTTGCCCATGCAAACTTAATTCTGGCATTTCCTAAGTTCTGAGTGCTTGGGTCTGTAACCTTGATGTTTTTGTATATGTATAGTTACATTTCCTTCAGAAAGGGAAAGTTTATAAAATAATACCTACATGGATATATTTGTATAGCCAGAGAACTTTTAAGTCAACACAAAAACTGTAAATAATTTACTTAGGTTGGAAACAACCTAATTACATTGATTTATTGTTTATCCTTGGGCAAATTGCTTGAGGCCTGGTTTCAACAGGCCCATCTTTCATAAGGGATTGGACTGTGGATTAGTTTTAAGGTTGGTCTCCTAATCTAACTTTTACTTCAGTTCTTAGATACAAAGTACGGCTCATGCTCTGCTCCTCCAGTTTGCTGCCAGGGTGAATTAAAGTTTACAGGGCATTTTGGTTCGAGTTGCTGGAATACACTTCTATCACCCAAATCCATTTGAGTAGCAGGCTTGATCTTTAGCTGTTTGAAGTGAGGTTGTCTTCTGCACGACCCTCTGTTTCTCTGGATACCGAGATCATCCAGACACCTAATTTTAGTTGGATCTCTGGTGATTTCTATTAGCCAAAACTTGACTTGCTTTTCCCTAAGTCTCTTGCTCTTCCAGAGAAAGTTAAAGGAGTATCCCAAAGCTCAGATGTAAAAAAAATGGGAAGGAAAGAGAAACTGTAACAGGCACTCAAAGTGCTTCAGAAAAAGCTTGTTTTTTCTAGATGCATATAAACGGAGAGGTATCAGCCACCGTTATTGCATGTACAATAGTGCAGTTTTGTCCTGCTGGCTGCAGGCTCCTTAAAGAAGGAGAGATGAACTCTCTTGCTTTTGGAAAACAGTTTAGCTGTTTTTTTCTGCTTATCATGCTGGCTGGAATGACTTCTTTTGCTTGTGTTGCCCCTGCATTGAGTTGTTATGTGTAGCTGTGTGTTTCAGTCCTAGCCCCTACTCAGGAAGTGCATCTGCTGAGAATCAGCCTCTAAGAGATTTTGGGATTTAGGGCTTTTAGCAGTATAAGCAGTGCCTTGTCGTCAGTTCTGACTTTACTGGCTGCTTTGGTTATACATAGGATCCCTACCAGAGCAGTCACTACACAAACATGTGAAAGAACATCATCACTGCCTAAAGTTGAAAATACAAGACTTGATGGGTGGGACAAGGACAGAGACCTGCTTGGACAAGCTTTGAATTAGTCTGTGAGCCTTCAGTCAAAGGTAGAGTAGAAGTGGGCACCTACTGCTGCATGTTAGAGGCCATCTCAGATGAGTGGAAACATCACTTTATCTTTGCACGACTTTAAATGATCTCTGAGCTAGCCTAGGCATACATAGCCAGTTTAGCATGACTTGATCATGTATTGCTGCCCAAATGGCTGTTGAATGACAAAAGAGGGTGCAAGACAGTAGAGAAGATACTGGGGGAAACTACAAACATGTTACTATTTGTCTATGAGCTGATATGAGTGGGAACAAGACAAGAGAGCATACTAGATGGGAGCACAGGACAATATTCTATTTCCATTAAGGCATCAGGCCTGCAGGTGGATGGTGGACAAGTCACTGCTGCTTTGATCCCATCTTCTGCTCACCTTCATCTGTGTGCTTGGCAAGCAGTCTCCACAGAGCTGTGAACGTGCTGTGTGCCGTGTGTGTTGGTGTGGCCACAGTACAGCTGGAAACCTCGCTGGAGCCTCTGTGGCCCCATTATGTGCTTTTATTTGCTCTTTTTCAATCCCAACTTTGTTTTCTTCCCTTTCACCTTCATCCCTGTTGGTTACTCCTGACTGTAACTAAGTCCAGTATAATCCTGCAACCAAAACTCTGCTTTCTGTTCCTGCACCATCTTCCCTCGCTGACAGAACTGAAACTGAAGCAAAGGAAGGAAGCAATCCCGATTCTCCTTTAAATGCAGGTCAGTTCCAGGAAGAGATCCAAGTTGGTACATGGGATCTGAGGGAAATGATGTTGATACCTATTCTGAAAGAAGGATGCTATTGGGAAATACTGCCTGAATCAAAAGCATACCCATGCTTCAGAAATTGCCATGTGATACCAGAGTCCTCAAAAACTGCTGTCCCATACACAGGATATTTAGATACACAGCTACTCGTGATGGAAACTTCAGGATATCTTCCTATTTCCTGGCTTTTACTGTAGATGCTTATTTATTGTTTGTTTGTCATTGTTCACTTATCCAAAATATTTCAGAGAATTGTGTCTTCCCACCATAGCAAAGGTTGTAGTTAAGGCTTGGTATTTTAAATATGAGGCCTTCATATTTTAAATCCAGTTTTGCTGGCTTACATTTGGGAAATGGCAAAAATTCCAGGAGTATTTTGTATCATGGCTCCTAGGAAACCCAGCAGACTTCTGGGACTATTCCATTAGCCTGGGCTGTAGTAGAGTCTTGGAAGATCCTATGGTTTAGGGGGGGATGCAAAGGGGGAAGGTACTGAGAGACAGAAGTGAAAAGCCTTGTTCAGTGTGATGTTAAATGGTCACAGCAGGGGTGGGACCCTCCCCACCATCCTGCTTGTGGCGTGGACTGAAGAAACCTGGCTGGTACACAGAGGGTGTTTGTAGGAAAGTGTTGGTTGGACAGTTGTTCAACTTATTGAACACATTTGAACAAAACCACAGTTGGATGGTTTCACTAAGAACAGGGGAAAACAAAAAATAGTTTGGAGAAGGCAGGTGTATGTGTGTGTGACTTCATCCTGTTGAGCAGAGATGCTTGGGCTCCTGGGCACTGTTCTGGAAACTGCTCACACACTGGTAGTGTAGCTTGCATCTTTGGACCTCTGACAGGTCAGATGATCTACTTATGTGTGGACACGGTTATTTGAGTGCTACCCTCAAGGTAACATCTATTTTTGTTGCATATTTGACATCAGTTCCCGGATAGAATTTTTTAATGGGGAAAAAAAAAAGTTTCTGGTTGAAGTATTTGTGAAGTAATTAACATGGATTGTTTTTTTTGAAGAGAGGAGTTGCTGGGGAATCAGACAGGTGTGTAGATTATATAATTTATTGTGTTAATGTTATTATTACTGGGGTTTTTTAGTTGCACTGCCCAGGATTTTTTTTTTTTTTTTTTTTGCTTGGGGGGGGAAATGGTGCCATATTGATAAATTTTGCTATATTATTGGCAAGAGCTGTGACAACAATTAAATCATTTTCTATCTCTGTGCTGCAAGCCCAAGGCAAGACTTTCTTCCTTTCACAGCTGCTTCTGTGCTTAGCCTGAGTAAAATTAACTCTAAGTAAATGCAGTTTGATCAAAAGAACATGCATGTCTAACTCCCTCCTGAGACTGGTGCCATATTGATAAATTTTGCTATATTATTGGCAAGAGCTGTGACAACAATTAAATCATTTTCTATCTCTGTGCTGCAAGCCCAAGGCAAGACTTTCTTCCTTTCACAGCTGCTTCTGTGCTTAGCCTGAGTAAAATTAACTCTAAGTAAATGCAGTTTGATCAAAAGAACATGCATGTCTAACTCCCTCCTGAGACTAATAATGACTGTCCTCAGACAGAATCGGTGCAGTCCTCCCTCTTCTAATGGTGGCCATTTTCCATTAAAAGAAGAAGAAGGAGGAAAAAAACAGCCTTTGCTCCAGCCTATCAAGGAAGGAATTACCAGAGGACCATAAACTGCATTCCCACTTCAAAGGCTTTTGAGCTAACTTGGATTAGACTCCTGTCTTGAATGCTCTCCTGTGGAAGGGTTGTATCCAGCAGCTAACAAGCTTGGCCCCGTTATGTCTCTGAACTCAGTCCCTCAAAGATGGGAGTGGTGGTATATACCGAAGGGGGAGTTGTTTGCATAGCATTTCTCTTGAAATGTTGTCTCCATCTCACTCTGTTCCTAAACCACGTGTGCATTCTTTCAAATTAAATTTCAATGGATGTGGTATTTTCCTTCACTTCCCCTCCTGAAGGGGTGTTGACGTGCTATGAAGCAGCTGTTTTGTTCTGCTCCAGAGATGGGTGCCCTTTCAAAGTGGCTGAAGTAAATCCAGCCAGCCTGCAACCTGTGTGACACTGTTGGGATTGCTCAGGACCACGTTTAGGGAGGAGCAGTATGTCTGTGTGGCAGGTGATCTGGAAAGGTACTTTGCTGTGTACGTAGGGTTACACATCCAACGTGTATCTCTTACTGTTGCTGGAACCCATCATACGGCTTTTGTTCTTAATTCAACAAAATACTGAAGCAATTCTAAACCTTTACTTATTGAATCTCAAATATTTAACTAAAAGCTTGTTGTACTGAGTAAGAGCCCTAAGAAATTAGGCTTTCTTCAGAAATATTTCTTGGAATGTGTATGACAGGAAAATCAGCTCCATATTAATTTTATGTGCCAGTGGTCTGCATATGTTGTAGTCCTTTCTTTCCTTACCCAGCTGCTCAGTGGGCTTTTTTTTACATACTTTGTAGGTTTGGCACAAGAATGATCTTTCACTCTTATTTCTACAGTCATCTAAACCTGGGCTACTGCCATAATATAAATGATAATGATAATCTTGATGGGCTTCCCATTAACATCCTGCTTCTGCAGTTGAATCTTTCTAGCAGTATCTCTGTTGATCACACAACATCCTTTTAGGAAACTGGCTACCGAGAGTTTATTAGTAGGCAAGTTAGCAATATTCTATCAAGGCAGTGATTTAACACTAAATAAAAAGTGTTACTTTAGTAAAATATAAAGTAATGTCATGAGTTTTATACTGTGCTTAAGTGCTGCTGTGATCTTTTTCATGAGCATCATAGCAAAAATAACACAAGGCACTGCAGAAATTGAAGATGAGTCAAAGTTGGGCATCATATGCTGATTTCCCCAAAGGACTCTCCTTCAGTGTGTGGAGATGTAATTTCAACATTCATCTGTTTTCATTGTGACATAATTACTCAGTATTTTTGTTGCTTCATTCAGTTTATAATTGGTTAAATTGTTTTGGATTATGCTTCCAGAAGGAGGGGAAAAAACCTGAATTAAAGTATATGAAGAAAAACAGTATGTGGGTCTAAAAAAAGAAAGATACAAATCAATAAATAAGATTATTCTGCTTATTTAACATAAGATACAACCCAGTTCTCTCTGATGGGGACATCATGCCTATAAAGGTTTTGAAGAAACTCTTCCCTGCTGCTGTGATCCAGTGCTGTCATGAACTTCAGGGTTTCCTCTGGTGTGAAGATACCAACAATGGCTTTGAAAGGCTGCAGTGGTGAGACCCTAGGCTGCTTTGGTAGAAGTCCTACTGACTTTCCAAGGTCAGAGTCTTTCTTTCCTGATGCCTTCAGTTTCTCTTCTCAGTTTCTCAAAAGCTTGCACCAGCTTGTCTCAGAAAACTGTTTTCTGAGGCAGTCACACTCTGCTTCATGAATCTGACTGCTTACAAACATTGCCAGAATTCCCATGAGATTGAAGATGTTTGCCAGGTGTTGGATGATGTTGTGATGTAGACCAAACGCACAACAATATTTGTACTATCTGTCAAGTGTGTCAGTGTTTAACAACACCTGCTAAATGCTTTGGGATGTTCATGATGTGTTCACCAGGGACCTGAGGAGTTCTGCAGTATATACCAGCTGGCTGGCCACGTTTGTGGTGTCTACCATGTGACACACAGCTTGCCTACGGGCACGTCTTTATTTCTGATGCTACTCTGGACTCTCTGAGATTACTCGCCTGGGATTATACCTGTGATGGTTTGGTATGAAATGTCTGTGAAGATTGTGATGTCTGTAGGTGGGTTCTCTCTAGGTAGGTGATTTTTTTTCCCCTTCAGTAAAGCTAAATAGCTGTTAATTAATTCCTGAATTGGTGTGTCACACTGTTTTTGAAAGGATTGTCTGCCCTTTTAGTTAAAGTATTGAACTTGACCTTGGGACCTGTAAATTAACTGTGTGTTTTCTACAACATGGATTAAATTGCTTCAGCTCTTTGTGCCTCGCTTCTTTTCCGTTAGACGCTCTTAAGACCTTCAGAACATAGTTTCTATCATTATGTGTTTGTTTAGTGCCAAGTGTGGAGTCCTGGCTGAAGTTACATTCTCTGGAAGCTATCCTTACTTTAAGTATTCAGCTTCCAGCACATGTTTCCTGCTGTAGACTCTGAGCTTTTCATCTGGGTGGTGTAGATAATCACTGTGCAGTGTTAGTTATGTGTAAATAATTTCTGTGCCTTACAGAACTTGTACAGCAATTTAAGACCTTTGTGACTCTTTCTATATAGAAACATAGATAGTGATTTAAATGGGTAAGGATACTAATGGTGACTTGAGTCATGTTAAGGTAGAAGTTGTCACTCCATTAAGAAGAAAAGGGATATGAGACTTGAGTCAACTTGGAGAACAGCAAAACTGTCTTTTTCTTTTTTTAATAGTTATTATACAATATCTGTCCACACATGATGTAGCTGTGGCCAAAAATATAAACCTTGTGTTTATCTTGCAGATGAATGATACTCAGTGTGTGTGAAACCCTCTTCTTCATCTTTCTGAATGTGTTAATCGGGGTAGCTTCATTGGGCTTCAAGATATGCTGGTATACAGCAGAAGGTGTTTATATGAAACAAGCTTTCCATTACATATAGAGAGAAACATTTAACTTGGGGAATGGCAACATTGTTCTGAAATCTATCATGCTAGCTCTGGTCTGCTGTAAGAAGTGGAGGTGTCCCATCAAGGTGAATGCAGATTGCACGTGTCTGACAACACAGAAACTTGTTCTTAAGTTTTCTGGGAGCATCTACTGAGTATATGGTGTGGTCTTGAATCAATCTTTTTTCCATAAGTGGGAAATACTATTGCATTCTTTAATGTTTCTTTTGTTGTATGTAAAGCTATGTTTTCAATGCCATAACTTCATTCTCAAATTCTTGAAGAGCAAAACAAATGAACAGTAGCTTTTAGGATCACTTTTTTTTTTTTTTTTTTTTTTTTAAATCCTGAGGGTTTTTTTTTTTCTTGACTGAAAGCTTCTGAAACTTGTTGCAAGCACTGGGGCCTGATTTTTCAGCTTTTTCATAGTTGTGTATTTTTAGGCTAGTAATTTCTTGGGTACAGGACCTTGCAAGTGCAATTTATTAGATGCCTGACGAATGGATTGTGCCTAGAAGTCATGTACTTTAGTCATGCAGGTGATGAAAATTTGTCTAAAACCTGTCCTACCATGCCATCATTCAGGAGCTGGACACAAGCCCATCTACCCCCTCACTGAGCAGCAGCCCTTCATAGGAAACCACAAGTGCCAGAATGTACCTTTGATCCTTAATTTCTTTTGCAATTGAGAAGTAATGCTTTGGATGTAAAATACATTGCTTGAAGAATAGCACGAAATGCTTCACAATACTTAGAAAGTTGTTGTGGGGAAAAATGAGAATGGAGATCATTGAGGTGGTAACTGTTGACTGCACTAATTTAGTTTTTCTCAGTCTTGGACTTACTGTTGCTGGGACTGTCCAATGCTCTTCATTTGTACAGAGGAACAATGTATTGGTTGTACCAGGGGCACGAGATGTATAATTAGGTTTTAAAATGCATTATCCTCCCTCTCTGTAAAGCTGCTTCTCATACCCTGTCCCAGTTTCTTGGATCCCAGTTCAGAGCCTGTCCTGAAAGGCAGCATCAAAACATTATTACATCGAGATAATTCTGCTCCTGTCCTTGTCACCCCGTCTACTGCTTATGATAATTTAGGGCATGAACTACATCTGCTGCTTTTCTCTGATCTACGTAACCTGTCTGTTGTTGAAGGAAATAAACTCCTTTGACATGATTTGCTTTTGAGAAATGCATGTTGGCTATCAGTCATCTCTGTCTCTTGCTTAAAATATTTGTGTAGTGATTTGTTCCAGCATTTTTCCAAGAAGTGAAGTTAAGTGAAAAGGCAATTGCAGCACTCTCTGAAGTTTTCAGTACGCTATGATGCGATGCATCTGAGACAGTTCAGCTGTAACAGTGGATCCATTTATGAACCCTCTAACTCTTCTTTCCCAATGCTAACATCAAGTTGTACCTCCCTGCCTCTGATGCTGGGTTGTCTGACTCTGTCATTGCTACTTTCTTGACCATGTCACTTTAATTTTATGGGTAATATATCTAATTAGCTAAAATGTGTTCTAGACAACAGAGTTTCCAGCAAAATGCTGGGACTAACAGGAGTCATTTAGTGTTTAACATGAAGTGTATAAAACTTACTGTAATTTTAGCTAGTGCAGCTTTTAGCCTCTTGTCACTACATATTAGTGTTGGTTTGTGTTTAAAACTAAAAGTACAAATAGCAAACAAAATGATTTTGTTAATTAAAAATTGTTTTTTAGAATTAAATATAAAATAGCCTTTCTTTCAAGCCTCGAGCAGTTCCTGAAACCAGTCAGTGCTGTGTTTCTCTGCAGTGGTTGAAATATGTCAGGCAGGTGTTTCAAAAGTCCTTATGCTGCAGGGAAATATACTCTGATGTAATCTGCCTAATTTGACTCTTTGAATTACTTTCAAGAACACTTGCTGTTGGTAATGGAAATTGCTCACCAACCACTTCAGAGAGGACTTTGTAATGTGAGCTGGTAAAACTCTGCAGGTGTAGTGGGTTTTTTATTTTATTTAACATCTTAGGTTTGTTTACTTTAATGTGTTACTGAAAAAGTGACATAAAAGTGGTTTAACAAGTCATTTTTCATTTGAAGAATGTTTTCTTATTAACAAAGTTAACATCCAGTATTCTGCAATAGAACTACTGACTCCAGGAAACCACGTTTTGCCCAGGAGAGTATATTTCCTGAGGCTGAAATTCCCCAAAGATTTTTGTTTGTGATTGTACATACCTGAGGCATTTTGGCATGAGCATCAATTAAAAAATGGGAAACGGTGTTTTCCTTGCTAATTCTTGGCTACTGAATGGAGGTTACCGAAAGCCCTCTGTTTTGCTGCTCTGCTTTAATTTACTTCCCCCCAATGTAAGTTTATGAATTAAGCTGTGTTTGCCTCAGGAAAAAGATCCTGAGATGTCAGAGTTCATCATCGGAACTGTGCAGATTGGCAGCTGTACTTGACCCAAGGTTGTATTTCTTGAGCAAATTGTCATTAGAGAAGTAGAAAACCATCTGTGATGCTAACTTGAAGATGATGTTGAACACACAATGCCATTGTAGCAACACACAAACCAAATTAAGACGGAACAAAACAAACACAAACTGAAAATGACCAGCCAGTGCAGCCATTGGTTTCCAGGTACTGCTTCATTCTGCTGGTTTGGTTAGTGCATTAGTTAACTTTATTGGCATGTATACTGTTAAGGCTATATTTCAGTAGGGATAAAAAGATTAACAAAGTAATGTGTGCTGTTTTACATGATATTTAGTTGTGGGACTCCCTTTTTGCATGGATGGCAGATTTCTGTAGGTTTTTTTTTTAAATGGACCCTTATGATATTTCATCATTCCAAGTTGTTTCAAATCACTCCAACTTCAAATATTCAAATGCTGATGCAATCTTTCCAGTGCCTGCCTATGCACCTGCTGAGGTTCAGAGCACTTCTCGCTGGTATTGTGTCAGGCCCAGTAGTCAGTTTTAAACATCCCTAAGGTGGTTATTTCAGAACTTAAAGCACAGCTCTTGTTTTTCAGTCAAGGCTACCACTTGCCCTTGCCAAGTCTGGAGTTTTAAATCAAAGCCATTTTTTAATTATCCAGGCACCAAAAAAAAAAGGATCTGAAAAATAAAGTTGACAGCTGTGAGGTTTTTTTTCCACATTCGTCTACCTCAGAAACAGCTGAATGGATTTTATAAGACTTTCCAAAAATATCCCCCTCTACGCTAAGGGAAGAGTTAGTAAAACAGCAGAAAAACTTAGCAAACCTACTACAACTCACTTTCTGTTTTGACAACTCTTGTCTCTTCCTTTTTTACGGATTGAGGTAATTTACACAAGCGTGTTTTGTTTATACTAGTATTTCAGGGATCACTGCTCTTCATGTAAGTATCTGTGTTTACAAAAAGGTTAGTTGCAATTCATTATTTTCTAGTGCGAGGAGCATGGTTAGTCAGAGGTCAAACCAGTGACTGGAGCAGTCATGACCTTTGAACATTTTGTAGCTGAAGTTAAAACTTCAGCTAGAGCGACCCACAGACTGAAACAAGTCTGTCCAAAATACCAGGTGAACAATGGCAGTTGAAGAAAAGTCTTTATTAAAAAAAAAAAAAGTTAATTTCATTTTGTGAAGGAAAAAAATAATAGTTTGCAAGCATGATGCATAGGGAAGGAAGAATAGATAATATTTCCTGAAGAATAGTTCTGCCAACTCCAGGTGTTCCCAAATGAAAGACATTTCTCTCCCATTAGTTAATTGAATGGAGAGTTTACAAATAGGTCACAATGAGAGTTCACAGTTGCTTTGTATTTCGGTGACATTGTGTTGTGTGTAACAACTATTTTCATTTGACCGTTGTCTCTGTGACCCGTGTATACATGCCCCAGGATTGCCTTGGTAGTTCTAATTAGGAGGAATAAAGAGTTAACAGCAAACAGTGCCCTCACTGCATTCCCTTGGAATGAGCCATCATGATTTTATGCTCTAGAATATGATCACATAAGTAGGAAGCCATAATGAATTAGCTGGTGGTTGTTCCTCCAAGTGTGCATTTTATTACAATAGGCACATCTGGGGAGCACCTCTTGCTCTGCAGTATCCACGGAAAAGGACCTGCATTCCAACCCAGAGCTGATTTTGACTTGTAAATCTGTTTTTATGAGGTGTATGTGTGTGCCTGCCCCAGGAGAGTGAATTCTGTTTCCAAATGGGCATTTGGATACCATATGCTTAGAAAATGCTGGCTATCACTCAGTAAAAGTAAAGTTCCTCCTCTTGGTAAATGCTGTACACCTTCTTAGTGAAAGGTTTATCTCTATAACATACTTCGAGAAATGATGAGCGGTTAGATTAAAAGCTTGAGTTGCTGTCTGCGATACGGAAATTTAAGCTGTTGTAATAGGTCTTGAAACTGAGGTTCATAGCCATCTGAAGTATTATCTTGCCATGTGTTCCATCTAAACGACCCTAACGTCAACAAAAATATTCCTGTGTGGTTCAGGTGGTATGAATTTGGCCTCATATGGGTTTGGTGACTGCATGGCAGCCTTAGATTAAATTTATATATTAAATACTAACAGCTTCATTTGTAAAACAGAACTAAAGCTGGTCTTTAGATTCAGCTTGATTAGGGACTGTGGTATCTCAAAGCAAAAATCAAAGCATGATTCCCAGGAATGTACAAAGCTGGGGAGCATGAACTGCTGGGCAGTATTCTTGGTCCTGGTAAAGTCTGTGGTAGATAATTTAATAGCTCCTGCCAGCCACCCCTATAAAGATTCATCTGTTTTAAAGAACATAAAGATGATATCACAGAATTCATGGCAGGAAAGAACCCAGTTGTGGATGCAAAATTGGCATCATTAGGATGGGCAGTGTAAGACTGGTGTTTTTTTCCCTGTGGCTGAGTTAATGTGTAGGGCTGAGCACCAAGTGGGGTGCGATGGGATGGGGAGACACCAGCCCTAATACTAAGAGAAGGAAACGTTTCTGTGGGAGTTAATACTGTTGTGTTGGATTTGGGGGGCAGAAAGATCTACGAAATCCTCTAGCCTCATGCTTCCTTCCCTTTTCTGTGTCCACATTCATCCCCTAAAGAACAGGCAGCTCCAAACCCCCAGTCTTTTCAAAATGCAGTGGTAATAACAGCTAATGAGAATGTTCATGAGGAGGGTGTTGACCCAGGGGACTAATCTGTTCCTGTGTGTCTGCAGGAAGCACTGGCCAGTTCAGGAGCTCTTTCTTAAGTAAGAGCCCTCGTTAGGTCTTCTCTCTCTCAGATGTGTTTAGACTGGCTTTTTGCAACTGAGTGCGCTGAGGTACTTGCCTCAGTGTTACCAGGTCTCTCACCTGCAAATCTTCCACTCCTCATGTTACTGGTGATAAAGCAAGAAATTTGATCAAAGTCTTAACTTTTTATTTGCTGGGGAAAACGTGCCATGAGAGTAGTGTCTAGAAAGCAAAAAAGCAAGGAAAAAAAATCCTAAAGATACTCTGAATGCTTGGGGCTGGCAGTAGCGTAGCTGATGCATGAGTGGAATAACCTTTTGTGGTTACTGAACCTGTTGTGCAAGTGCTCAGAAGCTCAAGAGATTTTTGTGTAACAGCTCTGATGTTTTCGTAGGTGTTTTCACCACAGTGGAAAACAATGTTGTATAAAGAAACAATAAACCACATAGACAAACGCAGACGTCTTATACATGTGGAAATACATGCTTTGTCAGCCAGGAGGCAAAGAAGAAAATCTCTACGGCAGTCCCACCAGCTGACATGTGGAAATATGCAGCTCCAGAGCTTGCTTGTACCACCCAGAGGGAGGATCTTGTCTCCAAGTCCACCTTGGTGGCCACTTCAAGTTCAGGAGGAATGAATTCTTGAGATATTTACAGCCCATGTCTGTAGTATAATGCAGAGTGTTGGGAAGTCTTCGGGGAATTGACATATGCATCGAGAATTTCCATACTGTCAGGGAGCAGGTAGGGGAGAAATAGAATTTATCCTTACAAAGAAAAAAAATCAAAACTTTGAACTTTATTATTTTTTTTTTCCAGCTGATGACCATAAGCCAAATAGGTTTGTGTCTCCCAGGTATGTCTGGGCAAATTGCTAGTCGGGGCAACTTGGACTCAAAACCATCCCTGCCAAATTACTCTAAGACTTTCATTTTTTAATTGACTTTTCACTGTTTTGTTACTTGACAACATGTTGCTGTGTTGAATGATTCTTCATTCTGGTCACAGAAATAACATTTTCTGAGCAGTGAGATGACTTCTAGTGACACCAGAGGACTTGTTGGTGTTGGCATAAGGTTGAAGATTTGTTTGTTCCGTTGTTTCAGATAGTTTTGTAAGATTTCATAGGAGGCAGCTTTCTGGTTCTCTTGCTCCAAGAGGTGACCTTTTTGGGTATCTCTGGCCTTCTGGTAGGTTTATCCAGGATGCTGCTATATTTGAGGAGGTTGAGATCCTGTACACTAAAGCGTATGTTGACCATTTGCCCAATTCAGAGCTTTTCACATGTGTCTCATGCAACAAGCAGATCCACACTTTGTGTGGTAAAACCTCGTTATCCTGGTTTTTAGCTGGGCCAGAGCTGGTTTCTTTTTAGCAGCTAGAGCAGCATTGGGGTTTGGTTTCAGCTGGGATTGGTTATGAGAGGAACATTGATACCACACTGATGTTTGCATTTTGGTTGCTGGAAGTTGAAGGACTTCATGTTCTGTTAGTCTGCAAGTGCAAGATCTATGGTGGTAAGGAATATTTAAATTAATGAACTAAACTGGCATTTGTCTTTGCCAATGGGCTGTTCCATCTCCTGTCCCCCATGGGCAGGACATTCATGAGGGGCTCTTCCTCTCTTGCTCTCTCTGGCTTTCACTCGGGCTCTCACTCTCCTGGGATTGCGGTTTCAGTTCGGGATTGTCGCTCCTCTGGGATTGTTATCTGGGACTGGGCTGAGCTTGGTCAGTGGGTGGTGAGCAGTGGCACTGGGCATCACTCATTTGCATATTTTATTACTATTACTATTATTTTTATTTTTATTTAATATCAATTATTGAATTGTTCTTATCTCACCCTAGGAGTCTCCTTACCCTTGCCCCCCAGTTCTTTCCCCTGTCCCCTGGGGTGGGAGGGAGTGAGTGAACGGCTGTGTTTGACTGCCAGCTCAGTGCAACCACAACATTGCGTAACCAGGGCTTGATCTCTGACCGCACTGTGCACTGGGCTGGCTGGGTCATGCCAGCTCACAATTGTGTGACTTGTGGCCAGCATCCTGGTATTAGCGCTGTAGCTGCATCCATGGTCTTGTTTTCAAAGCATTTTTTGTTTTTGCAGTCACATTGCTCTGGAGGGGATACTCTGTGCAGGCAGGGGGTTTGTGTAGTTGTTCTATGAAGTTGAAATAAGTATGAAGATTGAGCAGCTTCTCTCATCAAGATGGCTTGCCTCGGATCTGACTTGAGGCTCAGCTGTGGACAGAACAGAGTTTTCTGCCCTGAGAGTGAGGGGCTGGAACAGACGCTGATGTTTTACTGGGTTTTTCATTGCAGAAAGAGAAGAGTCAGACTTTCTGTACACACCACTCAGCATGGCAGGACCATGGCTGTTGCTAGTGGTGGCATCTGAGCCTTGTTCTCCATCAAGCAGTAGCTGTTGCTAACCCCAATGCAACTCCTCTTTCGCTGCTTCAACAGCAAAAATCGGCCTGGTTTTCTAGGGCTCTGATGTAAAGAAGGTGGTCCAGGTCAAGGCAGAGCAAGTGTTGCTGGTGTTCATGAGTTTCATAATTTTCTCCTGTTCTTTGAAGGCCCTGCATAGAGAAATCACATGCCTGTGTACCTCTGTTTTGCTTAAAATAAATTTTTATCCCTCAAAGATGCTTGAGAACAAAAGAAGCATCATTGGGTTCAGTGAACAAAGGACATGCACAGAAAGTACAGTTATTGTTTTTCTGAAACTCATTACTGTAAAGGCAATTTTTTGATGTTTTGAAACCTGATGTTAATTAAATACTTCTGGTTGCCATTGCTAGGTGAGGTGCTCTCTCTTCTAGTTCCCCATCTGCAAACTGGGGATAAGTATTTTCCTACCACATAGAAAAATCATGTTAAAAATGTAACAAGTGCAGCTACCGATGTGGTGGAGACCATATAAATATCAAAGATAAACACACTTAGACCAAGCTTGGAAAATGCATTTTATTTCTAGCAATATTCTTTCTGTCCCTTTTAGCAGACCTGGTAATTTAGAATATTTCAGTGTTGAGAAAGCCATCAAGGCAGCTTAATAACACTGTAGATGTTTTATTTTTGTATGTGGGCAAGATAATATCATTAATATCTGTCTTCCTTTGGCTGGCTTCATGTGGATTTTGCACAGAGCACTGCATTAAAAAGAGATTACCCTGCTATGACCCACTGAGTTTCCCTTTCCACCCAAAAAAATACAGGAGAGAGCCACTATGCTTTAGTTCAAATATAAATGGATGTGCTTCACCAGGGCTGTGGTATGCTTTCTACCTTTTAAAATAAAATCAGAATTCCGTGCAAAATATCTGCTTTGCTGCAGCATCGGGGCTGTGATAAACTGTGATAGCCCTGATGGAGGAGAGCACTGGGGCTCATTCTCCCTTCTGCTGTGCTTCCGTGTGGCCTTCCCGGCCCTTTCTGAATGGGGTTTAGATCCTACGCCACGTTCTTAGAAAATAGCAGTTTGGTCCAAAACCAGGGGCAGACTGCGGCAGCCTTCCCGTGGATTTCTAGGGGCTTTGGATCAGGTCCTTTCTGTAAAGAGGTCAGGGTGGCTTTTTTTAAGGTTTCTGTGGCAACCTAAAATACACAGCAACATGAACTTTGTTATATGGGCCTTAAAACCCAGGGAGCAATGTCAGAACTGGAAGGTATGGGTATGCATTTGAATACCATGCAATGCTACAGACTTGGGGAAGCTGCCCAGCAGAAAAGGACCTGGGGGTGCTGGTTGACAGCTGGCTGAACATGAGCCAGCAGTGTGTTCAGGTGGCCAAGAAGGCCAAGAGCATCCTGGCCTGGATCAGAAACAGTGTGGCCAGCAGGACCAGGGCAGTGATCATCCCCCCCGTACTGGGCACTGGTGAGGCCGCACCTCGAGTGCTGGGTTCAGTGTTGGGCCCCTCACTCCAAGAAGAACACGGAGGTGCTGGAGTGTGTCCGGAGGAGGACAATGGAGCTGGGGAAGGTTCTGGAGCACAAGTGTGATGAGTTCATGGCTGAGGGAACTGGGGTTGTTGATCCTGGAGAAAAGGAGGCTGAGGAGAGACCTTCTGGCTCTCTCCAGCTCCCTGAAAGGAGGGTGTAGAGAGGTGGGGGTGGGTCTGTTCAACCAAGGAACAAGTGACAGGACAAGAGGAAATGGGCTCAAGTTGCACCAAGGGAGGTTTAGATTGGACATAATAAAAAGTTTCTTTCCTGAAGGCACTGTCAAGCCCTGGAACAAACTGCCCAGGGCAGTGGTGGAGTCCCCATCCCTGGAGGTATTTAAAAGATATGTAGATGTTGTCCTTAGGGACATGGTTTAGTGGGCATGATGGTGCTGAGTTGATGGTTGGACTTGATGATCTTAGAGGTCTTTTCCAAGCTTAATGATTTTATGATTCAATGAATTCGCAGTCACTCGGGTACAGAGAGATTTGCTTTGGGTTGAACTTCATCGTGGTTTCCTAAATATTAATGTACAGAGGTCTCTGGGCAAACCTCCTCTCTGTCCTCTGTAGCAGATGAGCCTTTGCAGGGGAGAGGCAGAGGGAAGTAAAAATTTCCCCAGCTGAGAAAGGCTCTGGTGCCTCCCCTTTTCTCACCTGTAAATAGTCAGTTTCCTGTGTTGTTTTTACTGGTTGCACTGTCAAGAGATGCAGGATGGGTGGTGTGGACCACAGCACCTTCCACTGCTGTGGCCATCAAGCCAAAGCTCATCTGTAGGAGTCAGGATCTAGGCATGCTTCTTGGAGCTTTACTGGCTATGGCAGCTTGCTACGTTTATGGAGGCCAGTTATTTCCTCTCTCGTAGTCAGATTGCTCCTCAAATGGGCTACATCTGGGGTTTCAGCTTTTGGCTTCTGTCAGTTTTCTTATTACAGATGTTTTTAGATGTCTTGCTGTTTGAGCTGGAAACTTCTGAAAGTATTTTGGGTTAAATTAAAAAAAAATTAAAAATAAAGGTTATGAAATGGAAACTTTTGACAAAATATTTAATTTAAAATTAGTTCTATAAAACTTCAGTACTACTACAGATACTTCCACAAATGAGCATTTTGACAATTTCAATATTATTTTAGAAGATACTGTAAATAATTGTAGTTTTGAAAAATTTAAAATAAATATCATTTCAAGGAATTTGAAATTAGTGAGATATTATGATCTGAAATGAATTTCCTTCTGACTATTATTTAGCAAAGTATTTTGTCTTTTTTTAAAAAACCCTAATTTTTATATACCAGTATTCAGGGTAGAAACTGTTTTGTCATCTTAATCTTTTGTGAAACAGGAAGTCTGTTTCTCATTGGTTCTGGCCATTACACAACTGAGAAGGTGCTTTAAGTCTTCACAGGCATGGGTTTAAACTTCCCTGCACAAGAGTAGCAGAAAATGTCTGGTGCTTGATGAAGCGGGAAGGAGTTGGTAAGCTTCTCCCTGGGAAGTTTGTAGCCAGTTACTGATGCTCACTTTAAAATGAAAATACACATTTTTGTAAATATAACTAAATGGCAGAGATTTTAAATAAAACCATTCTTCTAGTATTATTCTTTTCCTCAATCTTGGAGAGAATAGGGGGGTTTTTTCCTACATTTTTCTGCAGTGAAAAACACTCTTATCTGCTTTTTCCTTTACTGAGCTCCTGCACGTGGCTTGATAGTTTGTGGGTGTAATAAATTCTGCTTCCACTTAGGCCATGTCCATACCCATTTTTTTTTATGTCTGTTTTTTTATGGATCAGTTCAGAGTTCAGATCCGTGTGTTAACTGCATCTTTAGCCTGGCAAGTACTGAAAATACTGAAGTTGGAAAAATGTGGATTTTGAGCCTCCAAGGAAAAAGGTCTGCATTGATAGAGCTTTGTCTTGTGCGGAGAGCAGACTCTACAACACAGGAGCAGAGAGCTGGGAGGGCATCCTCACTCATACCACAAGGAAAATGAGGTGGATATCTCCAAAACTGAGGTTCTTGGGAAGAAAACCCCTTTGCTTTCTAGAAACAAGGGCAGCTGGCCTTCTGCATGGTGGGTGATTGAGACTTGTGTTGCAGGGTTTGGCAGGGTTGGTGGTGGTTTTATTTTAAATTCGGCAGCCTGGGGCTTGGAGAAAATTCTTGATGTGCTTTGAGGTATTTATGGAAGTCAATCACAGGAGGAAATCCTGTCAAAAATTTGTCGCTGAGATGTGCCTATCTCTGAGGGGTAATGCAGTGGCTGTTTAATCACGTGGTGTCACGTGGGGTGGGTTATGCAGTAGTGAGTGCCCAGTGCAATGTATACTTAGCATGTGGACTCATATGTGCTGAGCTCAGAGTAGCAGTGGCCCATCAGTAGGAACTGGCTGAAGCCCAAGCCTGGGATCCAAGTGCTTCGAGTTATGGGGTGTGCAGTATTCAGATCCAGGCGTGACTTTAGCCTTGAGCCTAGATCTAGAAAAATTAACTGTTAGGCGTACGCCCGTGAAGTCCTTTGGGATTCTTCCAGCTGCACATGCTAAGCATGAGCGGTTCCTAACATCGCAGTCAGGTTTGAATTCCTTCTTCTAATATCATACAGTACCAAGCAGCAAGAGGTGGCTTTTTGCAATATGAGAAATATTGTTGTAGTTCTGAGGTAATAGAAGCAAACCAGTATTTTTCAATCAACACACGAAAGCGTATACTTTGCTATACTGTGAATCTCATAACCCTAATCAGGCTTCTCTGATGGAGGACCAGTGTGATTATTAAATGACTCAGTGCAGTCTGACGTTGTGTTGACATTTTGTGTCACTCACACCTTTTGTCATCACTGCTTCTCTGTATCACATTTCAGAAGAGGAGGCTAACAAAAGCAAACCCAGATTTCTGCACATGGATGATGTGAGTTGGCCAGTTTTCACAGGAAATGTGTTTATCCTCATTACTGTTGCATTTATTTGGAGGTCTGTTGGGAACATCTCTCAGGGTTTAACTGATCACCTTCTTTCAGGTGAAAGAAAACGAACATATGTATGAAAAACTTCCTTTGATTATTCTCTTTGCTTCCATGTTAATAGAGACTTTGTTATTTGCTACTTCAGATGGAAAGCTACCAGAAGGCTTGTGGTTAAATGTAGACCATTATTTTATAGAAAGCTTGTATTTTCCTCTTCATTTTCATGCATTAATTTTCCTGCAGGCATCCATTAAGTTATATTTCACATGTAACTCACTGGATGGCCCAGTTTTCAGACTGGATGAACATCAGAAACTGTTCCTGATTTCAAGCAGAGTTGAAATGAACTTTTGGGCTCCATGCTCTGTGCCCAAGTGTGTGTTGCAAATCAGGGTTGGAAATGTACCCGGGACACACATGTTACCTGCCTTGTTCAGAAGTCATATTTGCCATGTTTGAGGCATGGCATCGATCATTTATTCTCAATGAAATATCTGAAATACTCTAAAATAGCTAGTTACTATAGAGAAGGAAATTAGACACTGTCAACTGAAATAACATAGTTTATAGAAATAGTCTACCTTGTGTTTTTCTTAGAAACTAAGTGGGTTCATCCAGGAAATAAAATGCATGGAAATCACAGGTTGCAAGAGTCATTTTGATTGCTGAACTCTCTGGTAAATCAGAATTATTTTCTAGGAAACATGAAGCAAACCTACTAGTAGTGACAGAGTAAAGATCATTCTGCTACCAAATTCAGCATTGGCTGTCCACCTCATAGCAGCAGTGCAAGAAGATACATTGAACTGGGGATGTAGATTTTGCAGGCAGGAGACTTGTTTTTCCCTTGTGTTGCTTTGAATATCCAAATGAGTTTTGATAATAGTTACAGATGTTTCACCTAGTGGGGAGAATACTGTTAAGGACTTCTCAAAATGTATTGCCATTTGCATTTTTAAAATAAGTTTCCTGAAATAATTTCAAATTATTATTTCAAAGGGCATTGTGAAAAATAGCAAAGTGGGTAGCTGTGATGTATGTAAGGCTGGAGATGATGATGAATCAACTGATGCAGGTCAGCATAACATTGTGTGTTCAAACAACTCGGCAGAAGAGTCAGAGGGCTGAGGATCTGCTAGGGAGTGTTTGAGAGGCATACTAAACGAAGAGGATTTGAATTTAAAATACCAGAATACAGCAGAAAAGAATGGGTTAAAATCTGTTTTGAAAATAATTCCCCAAACTTCATATTTGCAGATTTTTTTTTTTACACGTGATGTTGTGCTACATTTCTGTCTTTTCTTTATGGAGACCAATCACACAGCCTGCACCTTTCTGGGAAGCTGGATTAGACTTCAGACATGCAGTAATGAGTTTCAGTTTGGAAGGAATCAACTTCATCATTTTCAAGAGTCAGTATGTATAAAAAAACCCCCAAAAGATTCAGTGACTTTCACGTTTAGGAAGAACACATCAGATCTCTGCTGCATTGCTCTGGTTCCGTTGATGTTTACTGATTTGTCTTGGCAAGTGAGTGGGGAGAATATGAGAAGGTAGCAAATTGCAAGATTATGTGAAAAGCCTATGATTTCACTTTACCAGATAGGTTCTTCTTTTTTCATTTTCTGTTGCAGTTGTTATCCCGCAACGTCCTGTCCGGTCGAGGAGGCACAGAGACAAACCCTCACCCCGTCTCTGGGCCAATGAACACTGACACCAATATGAGGATGCTGCAAATGGCGTTTAATGATGTGCGACACAGTACTATATGGTGTGGGTTCACTACGTCACTTCCGCCTGCTTACATCACAGGCTAAATGCTATTGGCTACTAGGAGAGAGAGGGGGGTGTCTTACCTTTCCGTACAGCGCGATATCTTCCGGTCGCCAGACCCTATCTTACTACAATTTTCTATTATATTACAATAATTAGTCAATAGCCTGATTGCTATATTCAGGGATTAGTGTTGCAGACAATTCATCACAAGTCGAACATATGTTCTCTTGGATGTACCATATTTCCTTGCTTATAATTAAACTTTCATTGTGCATGCTAGTCAGAGGAAAAACTCTTCCTCATTAATATTTAGTTGAACATACACTCGTACCAGATGTAGATTACTGTGGGGTTTTTTTTCCATCTGGGATACATCAATACAGATACCAGTTTAGCTTTTAAAGACAATGGACAGATTGTATGAGGCTATTTTGTACCTGTTAAGGTTGTGTATCATTGGTTTTCTCTAGGCAAATGTCTTTTCTGTCAGTTCTAATATTTTTGCAGTGGATATCGAAGAACTAATGTTTAGCACTTCATAAGGCAAGGAAAAGGCACAAGACCTAGAACTGTGCATGGAAATTGCAATTCTGATCTGAAAGGTGCAACCCTAGAGCTCTGCAAACAAAGGCGAAAGCATTTTGTCAGTATTCAGGGCTCTTGGAACCTACAGCTCTTACTGTGATGTATTTGCCAGCGTATTCTCAAAAGGCCTCGGTATAGAGAGCCTTGAAATTATTTCAATACCTGTCCCTTAACTCTTAGCCCACTTTACTTAATTGGGACTCTCAGTTCTTCAAAGCACCCCATAGCCTGATGTTCAGCTCTTTCCTGGGATGTTAATTTTGAGACAGTTTGTATGGGCAATTTTTCCACACTTTTGATGTAACTGCTATTAGAAGTCAAGCTACACAGCTGGTTCACTGTTGCAGGAGTCTGGCCCAGTTTTCCAGGAACTGTATTAGATTAGTCCCGTGGAAGACAACGGAGGCAGCACGGCTTCACTGATGTGCTTAATGATGATGCTTTTTGAATTGGTATACCCTTAATTTGAAGTAGCCTCCTGGATCATGTTCTCCTGGCACATAGATACACTTCAGGCAGTTAGTCTAGTGTAGCAGCAAGGTATGGATTGTGGGATAAGTTTTTCTTTATTAAGGTCAAATTATATTTAAACAGTGCATGGTGCCCTTTGGGATAAGAGCAAGGAGGCCCAGTAGTAATTAATATAATATCCATATAATGATTGTTCTTTTATATATAAACTGTCAGTTTAAAACAAAACTGATAAAGCTTATCCACACCAATGCTTTTGCAGGTTGAAAAGCTGTACTTCATTGTGAAGCTAGAGATTCAATGGAGAAATGAAAGAAGCCCTCTGCAGCTACAGGACTTCTCTAAACTGACTTAAAAGACCCTTAAGGCACTGGGTAGCTGAGTTTACCTCCCCTTCTTGATCTGTTCCTGGAGGATTAAAGGTGTATCAGCTGCAGGAGGGCTCTCAGTGGCACTGGTGGGAATACATGCTTGAAATGTGGATTTGCACTTTTGCTTATGGTGTTAAACAAAACTATTCACTGAAGCCCCATAGATGGGTTTCTGTACAGCAGCCTCGCATTAATCATCTTTGTCCAGAACCTCTTCCCATCAGTAATTGTGTGTAAGACACAGAGGCATCTAGTTGAATAACAATGAACTGCAGGCCCATGGGGTGTTAAATGATGGACAGGTGGAGCTTGTTGGAAAGTGGGTTTATTTTTCCTACATGGAAAAAATAGGTTAATAGATGCTTCACACTTAGTTGAAGTTGAATATTGAAGTTGAGTATTTCTTTGAGAAAATTCCATACTTTTAGCTGGATTCTCCTGATTTTCTTTGCAGTCCTCTCGGGGATGGGAGACCTTTCTTGGGTAACAGTGGGCTTTAAGATGTGCCACACAATTCAGTGAATCTGAATTCTTGGTGAAATGTTTGGCCCCACTGCCAAATCTACATAAACCAGCCCTGTGTAAAATGAGCAGTTTTTCTGTTTGATGCAAGTTAGGACCGTTTCAGTAGGAATCCAGCTTGAGTGGTAGCTGTGAAGTGGGCTTTCTGGGGAGGTACGGCTGTAAGAAGTGCTGTAGTGGGAGTGAGCTTGTCATAGCCTTTAAAGAACTGCAAGTTGGGAATCAGAGAAAGTACCAGCGTTGTTCTGGGCCTTGATTTTTAATTTCATCTGTGATTGGGAACTGTAGTTCACAAATCTGTTGGTTTTTTTTTTTTTTTTTTTGTTTTGTTTTGTTTTGTTTTGTTTTGTTTTGTTTTTTGGTCAGCCCAAATAAATAAATAAATAAATTCAAGGTCAATAGCAAATTTATGTAGATGCAGATGCTGGACTGAGTAGCAGTGTGTTTTGTAGATTATGTGGAAGTTTTCAAAATAAGTCAGTTCTGTGCTGGTGTTGGGGGGATTTGTGGTTGAGTCGTGCTTGGGAACCTGCAGTAATCATTCCTCAGGGCTCTCATAGCAGTGGACTAGGTCACAAAATTCTGGAAAAGTGGGAGTCTTTATTCCTTCTGTGTGTGAGGGTCCCTTTGTTTTGGCAATTTAAATTCAGTTTCTAAGGTAAATCTCCAGTTTGAGAAAGATAAATAATTAGAACTGTCAAATCATGCTCAGTTCACTCATAAAAAACCTGCCATTTACTTCAGTGGAGCTTATTCTGAGAGTAGACTTAGCTACGTGATTTCTTGCAATTGTTCTTTAAATCAGTTGTGGCTCTGGGTATAAGTAGTGACGAAAAAGTGTGATAGAGAAGTGATGCCAAAGAGAAGGTCAGGGAGACCTTATTAAGACAGAAACTTAAACACATGGCCTAGTTTAAGCAGTACTTGAGTATTCCAGTTGTTTTACTTAAGCACAGATGATCCCAGTGACCTTGGCAGAACCAATGGTGCACTTACAGCAGGAGACATCTGGAAGCATCTTTCAGGGTGGGGCTAGAGAGAAGTCCTGTCCCACTAAAAAAACACAACCCCCCGAAAAAAAACCCCAAAACCCCCAGAAAAACAAAAACTAAACCACCTCCCCAACAACAGCTAAAAAATCCCCAAACCCAAAAGCTGTATGTGCAACACCATGGACACAGGGAGCAGGACTCAGATTTGGTGGTGTAGAAGCAAAATATGTAAGTATTGCTTCCTTTGTCAGGAGATGGATGCTGCAGACAAATCGGTAACTGCTTGTTGTAATGAGCTTCAGAAGAAGATATAAAGCAGTCTCCTGTAGTTTACCACATGCCTGATTTACAATTTCTGTCTGTTTGCATTATCCCTCCTAAATGAGCAATGCCCTGCAGTCATCAGTTGGGTGGCCTAACGGAATTCATTGCTCCCTAATGCTTGAAAAGTCTTGCCTTGCCCTGTGCTGGTAGGTATGTTGAAATAATAAATTATATAGAAATGATTAAAATAATAATAGTTGTTTTTATACCTGTTAATTTCAAATCACACTGCTCTATTTAGATAATGATTTTTTCTGGTTGGTAGCGTAACAGTACAAAATGGAGTCTGATGGTAGCAGAGTCTGTAGTTTCCTCTCTAGAGGCTCTGCCAGCCTTCACTGGGATTTGTATCATTTCAATGCCACTGTGGGAATTGATTTTACTTACATTTACTTTTAATAATGTGATCTCAGAAGGGGATGTAAGTGAAATAAAAAAGCCAAAAGAGAGAAGCAAATTAATTTCATGTAATTTGGGGAGTGTTTTATCAGTGGCATGTGGGAAGAGAGTGTTGGAGACTTGGTTTAGCCAAAGGAAGTTGAGATAATAGTGCAAAGAAAGCAGGGAAACACTCTCTGCTTAGACCCCATAGTGGGTGAACTGGGAAGGTTAAATGCCAACACACTGTCCATTGAAAACTGTGTCAATTATAGTGAAGTCAGAGAATTTTCTTTCATTGACCTTCTCAGGACTACAGGTCAGCCTTTCCTGAAAGTACCCTTCTATTTCAGTTGTACAAATGAACAGTGAGTAACAAGTGTAAAGCAGAATTCAGAGCAGTAAGGTTTCTTGGTATATTTTCTCTTCACTTTTTAAAACAAAAACCCTCAACTTTTTTACCTTCTCAGGCTACATCTGTGGGTTTTATTTTATGTGCTCCTGGTTAATGTACTTTGAATTTACAGAGGCAAGGACAGGTATCAGTGTTTTGCAAATCCAGCTGACCAAAGTGAAGCAGACTGTTTTCAGACTTGAGTGTTTTTCTGGGGCCTTCGTCAGAGAAGCATGATCACTGTTTTGCAGTTCAGATCTGGCCTGAAACACCTGGATTGCACTGCGAAGCCACTTAGAAATGTCTGTGGTCCAATCTGGAACTCTCATCCAGGGTCAGATCCTCAGCAGGTGTGAGCTGGCAGAGCTTCACCTCTGTGCAAGGCTGCAGTGCTGGGTTACGTGAAGTCTTCTGAAACACTGTCCAAGTTCCTGCTGTGCTCACAATGGTTATGAACGCTTGCATTGTGATAGTGACCGGGTATGGTCCCTGACTGTACAGCCTCCAGTCCCTGTCAAGGGCCTCCTCCGTTCGTATCAGGACAAGATTTTCACCCCTTGTGGGGATCTGATTCTGATACATACTGTGACTTACCCTATGTTATTGAAGTAAGAAAAAATGTTACCACTGACTGATTGGAAGCCAGTTCTGGAGCAGGTGAAGGAAAGCTGTGCAAGTGTTTGGTGAGTACCTTGGTAGAAACTGTCTTTGCAGAAGACCAAATACAATTTTCTTTTAATGTTTTTACTGTAGCACTTTTAAACTCAAAACAATGTAGAGTCTTCTCATCATTAATTTGCTCTCAAGCTCTCATTTTGTTTTGCCTTCCTTTTCCTCTGTCAGCTTTTAATGCTTTGCACTGAGCTCCCATAGCAAGCTGTTTGAGGGTTCAGTCATGCTCTGGCTTGTACTTTGCAGTAGAAGGTTAAGTGTTGAATGCTATGGAAGCAGAGATCTCTGCAGTTTGCCTGGGAAATACTGGAGGATATTTTTTTCCTAATTTTTCACAGAATTTGAACTCATGGTTTCATTACTGAAAGTAGGAGAGTGGTTATCCGAGGACAGGGGAAGCTGCTTTTTCTCAGTTCTCCTAAGCAGCGACTATGTGTCTTTCCAGCCTGAAGTTTTGGGAACTGGGTGGTTCCTGCCTTTCCCCGTGGGGCTGGGGATGTGCTGGCAGTGCTGGCTCTGTGCAGACACTGGTCAAGCCTCAGCTCTGCCTGGTTGTCCTGGCGAGGCTCTGCCGCAGAGCTGGTGGGACAGGGCTGTGGCTTGTGCTGGAGCTGGGTTGGTGGCAACCCACTGGCCTTGCAGCAAGTCTTGCTTGTGAGGGAAGTGCTGATGGTTGTCTCCATTCCCTCTCATTGACGTGACTGATATTTCTGAGTAGTGAGCTATGAAAAAAGAGAGATAGCGAGTGATTATGCACGGCAGGCGGTTCTGGTGGAGCTGCCATCTAATGCGCTCCGAGACGTACCTAGACATCCAAATCACCTCTTTTTAAGAAGGCCAAATGCTCTTCCAGTTATTGTTCTGGGAAGCTCATGTCACCACGTATATAATTCATTTCATTTGGAATTTGAGGGTCAGACATAAGTGTTGTTATCCACTTCAGAGGAAAAGCTTTAGAAAAAGGAGAGGGGAAGCTGAATTGATATTTGGAAAAATGAAAAAGGTTTAAAATATTTTTGAAAAAAAAAAAAAAAAAAGCCCTCAGCAAATAGTCATTCCACTCGGCTTCTGGCCAGTCTCAGATGCTTCTCTTCCAGAATGTCTGAGTATGAATGAATCAGGACAGGATCCTGGGAACTCTGCAGCCACGCTCATTATTCTGTGCATGGCATCAGGCACCACCTGCAGATGGAGAGGCTGGAAAACTTTGCCGTTTCTAAACCTCACCTCGTTATAGCAGAGCGTATGATTAGACCTGTATAGGCAGTTCATAGCTCCCGGGAGAGGGAATAAACAAGCAGTGTTGTAGAGTTCACAATGTTGATACTGAAACTGTCTTGGAAAACTCATGTACTGACTAGGTTTTGTAAAAGGTCATGGCCAGAAAAAAAGGCTTATAAGAGAGAATTAAAAAAAAAGAAAAGCTGAAGACTAATGGACTCTGATGTTTTTCTCAAAATAATCAGAGCAAAACAGCAGCATTGTGAAATTGGAGTTAGTTTTTCCATTTCCAGCATCTGTTTATCTTCCTGTGGTCAAAACATCATCTGCCTGAGGACCTTCTTTTTTAGCATTGAATGTCAAATTCTTAGAGTAAAGCTCCCTAAATACAACCAAAACCCTTTTAGAGGGTGAGTACTTTTCCCAGGAAAGCTGGAATAAAGCCCTTTGACAAACAGAATTTAGCCATTAGCAGGGAGGAAGTGTGCTTTATGGGTGACAGCATGAGCAAAATAATTGGGATTCCAGCCTTCTGATCTTCTAATTTATATATTTTTCTGAAAAAAGGGAGGTTCATGTATCTATTGTGCCAGTCCATTTGCTCTAAATTTGAGTGGATGTAAATGAATTCAGAAGTAATCTTATTTATTTTATCATATGTTTATGTGGATTTGAGATGTTTGGCTGCTGTATGATCGAATATATGGTATTTCTCTGAAATAGTGGAGCAAGACTTAGAGCTTTTTGTCTCGCTGATCTGACAAGTCTGGCAACTTAGTGGTGGGAATTGTTAATAAATGAACATTTAGAAGAATGTGAAAGACTCAAGAAAAACATGTTCATTTCAGCCCTTCCTCTTCCGTAGTCCAACTAGAAATTCTAAATAAAGCCTTGGAGACAGTCTTCTGAATCCAGGTGGTAAAAGGTCTTACTGCTTTAATGTATGACCAGAAATGTTGCTAAAGCTTATAAAAATACTCTGCTCCTGCTTCAGAATTCAGCCTTGGGACTGGCTGCTGGATTAAATTCTGTAGATTAATTGCATGCTGTTTGAGGCATAATGATTCCTTGTTTTACAAGATCATCAGCTGTTGAGCTCACTGAGGTGTATGAATATATCAACTGGTATAAAGTCAGTGGGTTTTGGAGTAGTTGTGTTGCCTATTACAGAATATTTAAGTAAAAACTCATAATCATTGTGGAATTTGAGCTATGAGCTGTGTCATCTGGTGAGTATGTGCCTGTTGTAGATGAAGTCCATCCTCATCCTTATCTTACTGACTGGCCACCTCACCAGGCAAAGGTTTCACTGTAAACTTTCTACTATGAACAACAGTTTCAACCTGAGCACAGACTCTCTTACCTCTTGGTTTCTCTGTGGGACCTCCCTAATGTGTCTGTTGTCTCTGACTGTCAAGGACTGTGCCCAGTCCTCAGTTTGTCCCAGGATCCCAGAGCCCTTGAAAAAATTGTCACCAAAATTTGCAGAAGGAACCTTGCCAATCTAGACCAGATTTCAGGATGAGATGTGGTGGTTTTTTGTAGAATGAAGGAACTGGTGCCTCAGAACACTGGATGGCATGGGTTCTAGGCGACATCATGGTTCATAGGCTACAGTTTTTATGAAGTTGTCATGGAAAAGCTACCTATCAGTATCTGCCCAACTGATGTGTGTGGCATATACACTGCTAGGATGTTCATTCCTCTGTGTTGATGAAATAGATACTGCATATGTAAATGTGTGTTAAGACATTAAGTGTTTCCTTCAAAGCATAATGAAGGCAGATGAGGGGACTGATGAATTTTAATCGTACCGTGGAGCTTAAATTTGGCAAAGCATTTCTGCTAAGCAAAGCCCTTGGGCATATGTTTTAAGTCTCACTGTTTCCAATGGGACTCAAACATCTGTTTGTTGTTTTGTGGAACAGCATCCCAAGAGCCCATTTTTTGCCTAGAGAAAAGGGTATGCTTGTATATCTTGTGTGCTCTTCAGCGAGGACTTATTAAAAATTGTTCCTGGATGTTCAATGAGGGAGCAGCCGAGTGAGAGGCAAGCCCAGTCAGTGGTGGGAGTCCTGAGCCAGTGGGTTCCTATGCCTCTCTGTCTAGACCGAAGAGGTTTGGAAATTTTCAGATTAGCCTTGGATAAGCCTCTGAACTTCTGGATGCTTCTCCTAGCCAGATCAGCCCTCTAAAAGAGCTTGAGGTTTGTCCATTGCTAATCTTCATATGCATTACATTAAAACCTCTTAAGTATAAATACTTATTTTAAAAATAGAATAATAAAACAATAAATCAGAAGAAGCATGCTGAAAAAAATGTAGAAAACAGATGAAAAGCAAAAGGGAAAACTGAACTTCATAAAAATACCATACATGCCAGACCCTTCAACTATGATTTCCTGCATATTACACTTTAAAAAGCATGATATTACAACATGCTCTTGCATACAGGGGCCAAAAATATGAAAGAATAAAACCTTGTGTGATCTCAAGAGTTGAATGGATGTCATTTGACCCATCCATGATCTGAGCCTAGACCTGGGACATGTCAGATGATTTTCCACTCGCTGAGTGTCTGCACCACTCCCTCGTCTCTTCTCCACCCTCTTTTTGAGCAGATAGTGCTGACACGCTTCCTGTTCTGGGCTGCTGGGTACTGCTCCAGAGCATCCTGGCACCCGCGTGCCTGTGGCTTGGGCAGGGGACTTCAAAAGCAACTTCTGGCACAGGGAGGAAGTATTTTGAAGTGAGTTTGGGTGCTTCCCAAAACGACCTGCTCCAAGCAAGTAGAAAGCAAGCTTACATATCTCACATAAAAGAGCCAGATCCTTTAAGGAGCCTGCCAGAGGTTTATGAAATACTCTGTTACAGCTGAGAAACCTTGACAAATGCAGTGACTGCTGATGAAAATCAAAAACGTAAACATGATGCGGAGGTAACAGCTCAGAACTGTGTCTGCTCTTAATTGCTCAGGATCCAGAATACACTTGATGTGTATTTTGCAGGTGATAAAATGTACTTGTTATTAGTCAAAGCCAATGGAGTGTGTGGTGGAAGCTACAGAAGACAAAAGGGAGAGAAACTTTAAAAGTAACATCTGCTTAATATGAGGAATTATAGCCATTACTAATACATCTTCTAGAATTAATATTTCATACAATTTCTCTCTACTTAGTCAAAGTTTGTATAATAAGGGCATTGGCAGTTTTGAAAAAAAGATAAAGAGTAAAAAGCAGATACACACTGTATTTCAGTACAGAAGTAACACTTGCCAGAGTCCTTGAACACATCATCTTGAAATGGAGTAATAACTACATTATTTTCTTCCGTATCTATCCAGATTCATAATTTGCAATTAAAGGCTGGTTGGTTTTTGTGAGGTTTCTGCTCAACAGTTCTGTTCCCATAGTAAATAAACTGCAAGGTGGCTGCTCATGATTGCAGTTCAATAGTGTCAGAAAATACCCTTCCCTGGAAATCGTTAATGCAAAAGCTCAGGTAGAAAAAAAGCTGAGCTGCTGTTCTCCTCTTCAGGAATGTGTCTGTCAGTCTGACTGAATTGTGCACTTGGTGCCTGTGTTGTGGGACCTGGTATCGTTTCTGCTTGTGGGAACTGTGAGATGGGGACAGGCCACCTTGCATCTGTCTCATCTCTACTTACAAGCAGGTAGTGTGAGAAATTGAGCCTGCGGGGCTCTTGGCTCAAGAGGTTGTTTTTAATCTCTACATGCACTTGTTAGTTTGCCTGCTTGAAGTGAGTCTGGGAAAATAATTCGGAAAAAAATGTTATGTATGTGAAACTCTGTGAGAAGCAATGTACTTTCCTCAGTCATCCTATTTTGAGCGCAAGACTGGGAGAGCAGGTGGCTCAATGGGGGGCATGTGTGAGTTGTAGTAAATTAATATGGTTCTCTAATGAAGTGCAATAAGCAGAAGGCCAGCAGCAGCTCCAGCACTTCAGAGGAACAGAGAGTTTTATGAAGGTGAGAGACCCTGTACCAGACAATGGCATCAGGTGCACCCACTAGTTCATCTTACTTTCACCGTGTAGCATTTGTAGATAGAGAGCTGATGGGAAAACAGCTTGTGGTTCTTCGTATGCCAAGGAAAAGCCTAAAAAGAGAAAAGTTAAGCAGCCATTTGTGTATTGGTTGTGGGTCCCTATTCTAGCAGGAGACATGAGGGTAGAAAGGGCAGTTTTAGATGTTTAAAATCAGTCAGTAACTGGAGATGAGTATTGGGGGGGTTTTGCCTTCTCTAATGGTAGAGTCATAAAATTGTTTTGGTTGGAAAAGATCTTTACGATCATTGACTTCCACCATAAACCTAACCCTGCCAAGTCCCCCATAGCAGTCACAAAGCTCAGCACACGAGGGTTTTACTGGTGCATGTCCAGTGGCATGCTCCTGTGGCGGGTGGTCACTGCCTCGTGCGGTGGTGAACTTCTTTTGTCATTGAACTCCAGCTCCATTGCTTGTGTTTCAGCTGGGTCCTACACCAGGCTGCCCTTTGGGATGCTGAGTCTTCCTCAGCCCTGGGGGCATCTCCATCTCACCCTCGTGTATCTGTATAACAAATAATAAAAGACCGACTGTGTGATGCAGCTGGGATTAGCAGGCATCAGGATTCAAAGTCCCTTTGTGCCTCCTTTCCACTGACAAAGATCTCGTGGCTTCTGGTTCTTTGCTTTGGAAAGCATCCAGCCCCTATTGTTCAGCGCTGCTATCTTTACCACGTTTCAGCATACACAGACGAGAGGTGCAGATACATCATTGTCTAGCTAGCTCATTTTAGGTAATTGGTGAAAGTGTTGAGAGCAAGAATGTGCTGTGTGTGAGGGCCAGTGAGGTGCTGCTGACAGGCAGGAGTTACTGCGGGAAGGGGGATACTCACTGTTTACCCTGGGTTGTGCTTTATCCCTTTTTGGGCACTGATGTCCTGCTCTTCACTTTAAATTGCTAATGTGGGATGAATATAACCAGGTAACCATGCTTCTCTCTCTCTTTCTCCTTCTTCTAAATCCCTTCCCCCCTCATGTGTTTCTCATGTATTTGTATCATAACTTTACTGCTCATTAGTGTTGTGTATTGAGGTCTCGACTCAGGATATTTAGCTTGACCATGGTTGACCATGGTTGAAATAGTAAATGCTAGATGATATTGCTGGTCAAGTGGTCGCTCTTTGGAAAAAAAATAGTATTTGTGGGAAATTTAACTTTCTTCCCTTTGTAACCCACTACCAAAATGATATAAAGATTACCTGTAACTAGAGAGGCTGTACTGATTTTTTTTATATCTCCCCCCCCCCCCCTGTAAACTTCAGCATGTGAATGACTTCAGGTGTTGGTTGCTCTCACATTCTTTTCCTTACATGGATGACCAAAAACACCCAGAGCACAGCATCAACAAAAATAACACTCCTTAGTAGGCTTTCAAAATTCAGAACTGTTTTTGTAAACTAGCTTTCTGAGTATTAATGAAAGATTATTATTATCTCTGCACTAGTAAGAGCACATCACAGCAAGTAGTTTGTTTTTGAAGCCTTGAGGAGTTTCCTGCACAACCTTTACCCTTTGCTGACCTTGCTTGTCAACACTCGTAATTTGTGTCTCTGCTAGGAATCCTCTCTCACTATCTGCTGTATTAAATCCACTTTCCAATGTTTATGGCACTTTCCAGTAGTACAGCTTTGGCTCTCCTCCTGTAAATTACATTTTTCCTGTTTTACTTAACACAAATCTATCATGTTCTACTGCTCCATTAATTGACTAAAGTACCTTTAGTGTACGTCAGACCTTCCAACACTTTGTTTTCCTTTCTAAACTTTCTCTTTTAATATGGGATGGGAGAAACAGGCAGAAATCTGAGCAGAGATGTGTTCAGAGGAAACTTGTAATTTTTAATCTTTATGTATAGTTGATAAAAAAATTAAATCTCTTTTCTGAGGATAATGGAGATTCTACATTTCTTGCCCTGTTTAGTTCATCAAGTTTAATTAAAAACATGGGCAATCAAACTTAGATCTTGGACTATGAATGAAATAAATGCTGAGCCATGCCAGGTTATCTCATTCAGGCCAGGCTATCTAGCACGAAGCTGGGTGCTGTCCTGGTGTAACCCAGCGGAGCTTGCCGGGCCAGGGAAGCAGCAGCACAGGCACCGTGACCTAGACTTGTGGTCCTGCTGGCTTTTGAGGGACTACTCCTTCTTAACCAGGAGTGGAGACACAAATGAGCCCAGATCATGTTGCTTTGCATTTAGTCATTGTTTCTGTATTTTGAAAAGCATGTGATGCATTTGAGTAGTTGTTTTCTTGTGTCTTTTTAAAGAGGCTTTAGGGCCTATTAAATAATAATTTTGAAATGACTTAAAAACCAAAGTCTTATTTTTCAGTTGACATAGATGGAGGAAGTATAATTTTACTTGAAAAATCACAGAGGATTGATTCCAAGGTTATGAAGGTGCCTTTGAAAATTTTGCTATTAGACTTTTCAGTGCAATATTTGTTCTTCCAGTGAAAACCACCCTTTTTCTCTCTTGTATCCATCAGGAAAGTTTAGTTGTTTCAGATAAGTATAACTTTAAATTGTCTCAATGACTTGTGTAATAATTTCTTTAGAATTGCTTTATTTTGGTTATTCAAAATGCATAACTGATTGAATGTGTTTTTGTTTATTAATGAAAACATAATTGTCAGTCAAATTTGTGATGCAATCACTGTTGCAAATGCAACATTTCCTTTTCATTAATACCCTGCAGTGTTCCTATTTTTAATCCCCTTAAATATTCCTGTCAATGAAATAATGTGAAGAAACTAAGAGGGAGATTTAGTCATTGTTGTTTGAAAGTGTCAGCTGAGGCTCTGTGGAAATGTTTTCTTCTAACATGTCTGTGACTGCAGTGAAAGAGCAATGGTAAGTGTGAGGACTTTGTTCTATCTGCCACTATTCTGTGTCAGAGGATAATATTTAATGATGATAAGGGGAATGAAGAGTAGCACTGTCTAGATAAGCATTGAAATAGAAGCTGTGTTGTTCATCTTAATAGCATGATCTGCATGTCTCGGTTGGGGAGAATTTTGGTTTTTTTTCCCCTATTTATATTATCATTTGGAGTAAAACAGGCAGTTCACGTCAAGGGAAGACATAATAGCACCTCATCCCAGTGCTGTTTTTTTTGCAATAGAAAAATACACATCAATGTTTGTATCATGAATCTCCCTAGCAGAAGCAGCTGTGTTACTGCCCACCCCACCAGGAACAGCTGGATTTGGAGTAGGTTACTGAGAACAGTAACATGTTCTGGAAATGTGGCCATGAGGACTGATGCTGTGACTATGCAGGTACCAGACAGATGATGCAGTCCTAGCAATGCTTTTCACCATTGCCCAGTGCCACTGTTTTCAGTGACAGTACTGAAGTCTGTGCTTTCACTTTGAAACATACCTGTCCTTCTTACCATGCTAACTCATTTTTTCTCATCCATCAGAAATTCAGAATTTTCTAGAAAATGCAAAAAAAAAATATTATCTTCCATCCCCTGGATCTTGGGCAGATGTTGCTTAGAAAGAAGCCCATGGCCCAAGTTTTATTCTCTGGTCAAGCCATATTTCAACCAAGATAAGGGAGGTGAAACAAACTTTGCTTAGAGCTATTTTTATGATTGCTTAATCTTGGGACTAGTCCAGCGCTTCTGAAGCAAATTAGAATTGCTGTAGTTCTGTGCTAGCCATGCTTGAATTGGAGGCTTGTTGGTATGCAAATACATGTCCTTTTTAATTAAGGATTGTCTCCCCAAGCTGTGGACTAGCAGAGCTGGCGTATTCAGTGTGCCAGAGCATGCGTAGGTAGTACAGCCTTCACACTGCTGGATTTGTAATCCCTCAGTATCTGCAAAACACAAGTCCTTGGTCAACACCATGACATGCAATAGTTCCTCATCAAATGGCTTCCTCAGCTCGGTGTGTTCACATGATTTAGCTCCATCCACGATGGCAGTGGTTGAGGGAGAGTCGTCTCTGTGCACGGTCCCAACTTAAAGTCAAGTAATGTGCCCAGGACATCTCAGCGATGACTTTCCATAGAGGAGTGAGGTTTTCTTCTTTTCCCAGGCTATTTGCTTCATACAGTGGCCTCATGCAGAGAGGTAATTGGGACAGTAAATTCTCTGAGCTGTTCCTGCAAAGAGAGATGGCTGTTCCTGAGGATGACAGCAGCAGCTAATGGAGATGTAGTCTTCTCTTCTACCCTCTGTGCTCAGCTTTGGGTACAGATTGTCCTTGACTCACTGACTGTCTCAGAAGAACAGGTCTGCCCCGGCTCTGAGAGCCAACCAAGTGTCCACCTGTGTCTTTTATGTTATCCTGCTTTGCTTCAAAATAAAAACCAAACCAAAAAACGCCCCAACCTACTATGCCATGGCATGACCAGTATTCTTACAGAAGTCCAACCTGGCTTCTAAGGTGTCTTCTTCCTTTTTTTTTTTTTTTTTTTTTTTTTTTCCCTTTCCCTTTCCTTCCCCTTAGGGAAGACCTTAGAGGTCTAAAATGAGTGTTCAGAGGACATACCAATAGCTGGGAAAACAGCTCATTCAGGTAGTGGCAATGTCTTTCGTGTACTAACAGTGGAAAGCCTCAGATAAGGCTGAAAGCCTTAATGTTAATTAGACAGGAATTTCCTTAATTTGTCGGTCTATTTTAAAAGTTGTAAATCCAAGAAGCAACAGATGGCTGAGGAGGAATGAGAACAGATTAAGACCTACATCCTCTCTGTAATGCCAGGTACTGTGGAAAATATTTCTGAACACAAAACTTAAGCACTTTGATTGTTTGAGCTATCTGACTCTTTATCTACTGTCTGTGCTGGAAAGCACTAGAGCACATACAGCAACTCTAAATGGATGTGTAATCTTGTAACTATTCCCTGCTCTGCAAAGCTCTTAAGCATGTACTTCAGTCCCAAAGAAATCAGTGGGTTTGAAACACGTGTTCAAAGTTAAAGGCACATGTTGAAGTGCTTGTTAAATTGCTGTCCCATACATCCGTAACAATGTGCATTTTATTCCTGCTTAACCTTTTAGCTTTATACTCAAAGCTAGAAAGTAAGAAGAAATAAAATGTTTGTAAATGTGATGTCAAATGTTCAGTCTCCAACTATGCCGAGATCAATGGGACTATCCTCTAACATAAGTACTGCTCATTTGCTTGTGCTGCTTTAATAATTCATCAGTTTGTATCATTTTTATTTTCCTTTCAGGCATTATGCCTTTGCAGAAACTTAAGGTCCAATTCAGAAAGATAAAAGACAACTGTTGGGGTCAGTTAGGAAACGCGTGAAGTGTTAAGAACAGTTTCTGGGAGTTGCCAGATTTGAAATATATGGAGAAGGAATTTGAAGACCTTCTTAACGCTTCTCCAATAGCAGTCTCTAATGATGGCAGTCATTTCTTAACAAGTTCTCATAGGCTACTGAAGGCACTAGGAGAGGGAGACACATGGTCTGTTGTTTTTGTTAGTGGGAAGAATGCCTTTGCTCTAGCACTCAAAGAGTAAGTGTAAATGTGATGGGAACGTATTACAGATTGCCAGCATCAGTGAACAGCAGATCATGATCTGCCCCAGCTGAAAAAAATAAAAATGTGCAAAAAAGGAGCAAAGCCAGTACTTTAGTCTATTGTATAAACAGAAGTCCTCTGACATGTTTCTGTTCCATAGTGAAAAGCTTTTGAATCAAAATTTTGAAAAAAAACCCCAGCAGTGGGAAACACGGGTAATTTGAGTGGAGAAACTGAGTGGAATTTTTGTTCACCCTCCTTTCAGTGAGGTGCTCCACTCGGTGAGCTGCTCTGCCTTCCTGTGTTGTAGCACCAGTAGGTTTGCCCAGAGATTGGCTGCACCATGTGTTTGGTGTGGTCCTGTGTATGGTAAAGTGCTGCCATCAGTGCTTCCAGGTGCTCTGCCCTGATTTGCTGTCACAGAAATTAACACGTGAAGCACTTGGGCTCTCTAGTAATGTTAGTGATTATTCAAAATAGTTGAACTTTAGCCTGTACTCAGCATCACAGAATCCCAGAGTTGCCTTTATTGGAAAAGCCCTTTAAGATCATCGAGTCCAATCATTAACCCAACACTGACAAGTACCCGACTAACCCATGTCCCTCAGCACTATATCTACACAACTATCCAGTCCCTCCAGGGATGGGGACTCCACCACTGCCCTGGGCAACCCCTGCCAATGCCTGAGAACCCTTTCAGCAAAGAAATTCTTCCTCACATCCAATCTCAACTGCCCTTGGTGCAACTTGAGGCCATTTCTTCTTGTCCTGTTGTAGGAGGATGTGTATTGCAATAATTGACAGTGTAATTACTCTAATGAAAGGAAAATGATGGAAAAGTACAAAATTTAGTTTCTTCAGATAAATGTGACACATCTTTTGGCTGTAGAGCAGTTCTTGCAATTGGTATGATGGCTGCAGTACACAGGACCTTACTAAGACCATAGTTACTAAAACCATCCCAGCCCTGGCAGAGCAGCTATCCCACTGCCTGACAGAATCAGCTGTGACTTCACAGTTCTTCACCTCAGTCTCGGGCAGAGCAGGATGGGCTGGGAGCACCTGTGTGTAACAGTTGTTGAGTTTGCTCTGTTTGTACATGGAATGCTGCTTGCAGCATTTGGTTTGAGATCGGAAACTTGGGCATCTAGAGTTGGTCCCTAAATGAAGCAGTATGTGCTCATTAAAGTGAGTTCAGTACCATCACAGGTTTGTTAATGACTGTGTTAAATTCTGTAGGTTCTGGGTGTAAATGCTATTGAATTCAGGCAGAACATGTCTTATCTGAGTGTTGCAGTGGGACTTTAACTCAAGGGAAGAAAAGCGGGAAGTAAGGACCTTTAGGGATAAAAACCCCAACCAACCAAATAAATAAAAAGACATCCTAGTTCTGTTGTTTGTAATGGATCTCAGAAACCTTATTAATGACAACAGTAAAAATATGTAGCTGTGTAATTGTTGTTTGAATTGATGGTTACAGAATGGTTTGTTGTGAGAGGCAGGGTAGCTGTTCCCTGTAGTGGCGGAGCCTTCCAGCCAGTATATACAGTGAGAAAATCCAGACTGCCACGCGATCAAGCAGTGTTTCATATTTTGTCTTTTCCACATGCTTCGGCACACCCTAGCTTGAGGTGGGACTGGAAGTGAAACTTCTGGAATACACAAGGAAGACCATTCTTGTGGTATTGCCATCCCAGCCAAAACCAGGAAGCATTGGAAAACTTGCCAAAGGGAGGTGGGGGTGGGGGGAGAAATCAGACTGCTAGGGAATGTTTGCCAGCCTGATTTCCAAGCCAAGGGGATTTGGAAAAGCATCTGAATGTTTTAGAGGTTATCCAAACCAGATCAGGAGACTTTCACTTGCTATGTGGTGTATGAGAACAGCCTTCAGAACTGTGCTGTCATTGAGGAGGTTCCTTTATTTGGTTGCGTATTAGTAGCTCTGACCTACCAACCATAATAACGTATTTCCCATAACCAAAGGACTCTGCTGTCCAGCCAACCTCAAACTGCAAGTTAAAAAGTCTTATTCTTGAAAAGAGCTAATAGAGGAAAAAACCCCCCCAAAAAATCCTGAATTGTTCTAGAAGTGTTTCTACCCATCACCCTCTCCAAATGTCATTTAAAGGCAAGTAGCTTCTGTCCTTTCTTCTTCAACCATAACTCCATTCACCACTAACCATTGGAAGAGGAATTCGATCCCACTTCTCCCATGGTGATGCCATTGCCTCTTCAGCTTCTCTTTTGCTCTTCAGGATATCAATCTCTTTCTGATTTGCTGTCTTTCCATGTAGAGAGATGCCTTTCTGGTATTCACAGCTCAGCAGTGAGACTTGTTGCTCTGTTCTTGCTGTCTGCATTCACTGGGGACGCTTTGCTCCTCAGCAATGCTTTTCATTTGGGTTCATTTGCTGAAGTTCGTTTAGGTTCCTGCTCCGGCAGGGGGATTGGACTAGATGATCTTTTGAGGTCCCTTCCAATCCCCATCATTCTGTGATTCTGTGATTCATTTGCAAAGACTGGTTGTTCTGATGTCATTGCATCCAAAGAGGAGGTGTGTTGTTACAAACAGCTGATATTTGTGATGAAGGAAGTTAATGAAAACTGAGCTGCAATGTGCATTTATGGAGTAGTTTGAATTTTGACTTACATATTCTTTTGAGCCAGTCTTAGCCAAATTGCATGTGTCAGTTTTACAGATCCAGGGTGATCATAAAGAAAAGAATGTTAATTATTTCTTCCTGTAAAATTATTTTATGACCGAAGATTTTCTTAACAACCAGTGCTGATAGCATTAATCTAAACAAACCTGTCTGCCCTGGACTGCTCCTGACAAAGCGAGGCATGGCTGAGTGCTGGCAGAGGATCTGCATGTTGTCTTCAGGACAGATCCCGTGTCCCCAGGACAAAGAGAAGATGTGCTTATAAATTACCAAACGGCGACGTTTTTGTCACCTTGCAAAGAGAGGAGCTACATAACTTGAGACATGAAGTACAGCTGGGATGAGGAGTGGAAAGGACTGTAAAACTGAAGCATCAAGTAATTATTGTGAACCCACTTTTCCCAATGAGTCTGCAATGGAAAGAAAGCAACCAACCTGATCCAGGAACTCTTGGTAAATGCGGGTTTTTCGCTTGTAGTGGAAGCACCTGGTAGCACATGACTAGTCATATTTAAAGAGATAGATCATAAGGAAAAAAGTGTTTAAAAAAAAATGTTTTCTTTCTAGAGATTTTTATTTATAATATATTTTGTAAGTCAAATAAGTAATTTTCAGACAGGAAGTAATACCACTTCAGTTAGCACATTCTGATTACTCAGCAAAAGGTATTATTCATTTGCAACAAAACCCAACAGAATTTTGTTAGGAGATGTGACAGGAAAACATTCCTCAGGACAACTTGTCACCCTGAGGGTTTATGGCAGAAGATCTCCTTCTGTAGAGTAACTATTTTCAAGATAAAATTAACTTGACAAGTTGAATCACCAAACCTTCTTATTATGTGTCAGCTATGCGTTAGGATCAAATCCAAAGAATAATTTCCTGTTATTTGTTTAATCTTTGAGACTGGTGTCATAAGATACGTGGAGCTTTCTCAACAGAAAGATCTGAAGCTCATTCCATGCTACAGAACATGCCTCACTACTTACTTCCCTTATCCCTGCAAAATCGCATACCATCTGTATGGCCAGCAAGCAAGGAGGTTCATGGGGAGTTGTGTGAAGATGTGACCCATGGATAGAGAGAAGAGCACTCGTGTAGTACAGCTGCAGCCTCTGAGAAGGTACCTCAAGAGCTATGACTTTACATTTTGCTTTTCAATGTCTGCTACTATGCAAAAAGACCTGCAATTTAGCTTTTCCTGCCTTGCTTATCCCTTCTAATCATAGCTTATTTTCTGAAAAATCTTTCTTAAAAGCTTGAAAAAGTGAAATACTCAGCTTTGATTTGAATAAAATATTAACTATATTAGGTAAATTTTTTTTTTTTTTTAGATTTTGCTGGGAAGTGCAGGGAAAATTAATATTTCTTACGTTTCTGCCTTCTTTAGCCTGACTGCAAAAGGTTGTCTTCAGTGCATGCAAAAGCCTAAGTAGTTCCTGTCAATAGTAGAAGTAAATTTGGAAAACATAAGGTTCAGTAGTTTTACAGCCAAGCGAATATGATGGAGTAGGAATTATCCCTGCTTTTCTTCTCTCTAGGCAGCTGTGTCCTCTGCTGAGAGCTTTGAGTTTTCTAGCTATGAAGATTTTCCTAGTAAGGGACTTCCGTTTCTTTTTTCCATTTTTATCGTGACTCTACCAGGAATAATAAAAGCGTTCAGCTCTTATGCTGAAAGACTTCTGACTTCACTCTAGAATCGATCAATTAGGGAGCATTTTACACCTTTTGCTAAACCCACTGAGGGATTAAAAAAAACTTCTGAAAGAAATCTTCTTACAAAAGATAGGAAAAAAGAACATTTATTTGCAACAGCTTTTTGGGAGAATGAGCTGCACATGTGAACCTTTTCCAAAAGAAATAATAATGTAAGAATAATGACAGAACTTATTCACCCTTTTTTTTTTTTTTTTTTTTTTTTTGTGAAAAGAAAAAAGTAGTGCACCCGCATTTCTTAATGAATGTAGTGGGAGATAGATGTAAAGGCACTGGAAGAGGGGAAATAGAGAAGATAATTCTGGGTACGTGCTGTAATACTGAGTATCTGTTATGTCAAAAAAGGAAAAGTGTTTGCAGTAGTTAATATGCACTTGGTTCGTGATGCTTGATGTTAGTTACATCAGCATACATCCAAAGAATCCCCCAAAACTGGGCTCAGGTCCAATTCAGGCCAGTAGAGTTGTCTTCTTCAGCACCTCTGCAGTGTTCAACTCGTGATGGCTTAAAAAAGGTTCTGATACTGTGGTCACTCAGTGGATGTGCTGCGTATCTAATTACTTCTCCATGTGAGTTAAATGCTTAACTAGAGTTTTCTGATGTCTACAATATTGCATCCTTATAAAAAGCATGGGAGGAGCAGGTGGTTGCTCTCACCTGATAACCTTTAGAAGTTCATGTTCATGAATAGGCTAAGACAGCTCTGTATTCATCAAGAAGTGTCTCTTGCTGCATTCCCCTTCTCAGAGCGGGGAAAAAAATACATGTTGTTTAGATCTTAGTGGGAACTAAATTATCTTCTATCTTAAGTGGAGTTATGCCAGCAGAGGATGTGACCCTGTACTGTTACAGGGCATTGTGAGAAGCCATGAGCTCTCCAATCCAGTAGGAATTTTTAAAAATCTTGCTGTAATTTTAAAGCAGAGGGAATATACCTATTTACTTCTCCTTTTACAGTCTGTATTGGGTTATTCTTTGGTAGTCCCAACACAGGCTAATAAGAGTGTCAGTTTGTTTTTCTTTTTGTTTTCATTTTTATTAAAGGGTGCATGATCTGGAGCTACTACTGCCAGTCATTATAAAGAAACACTGAGTGGTTGATTGACTTGGTATATTGCTGTGCAGTTGAGTAAAACAGCTATAATGCTATCAGCTGGATAGTTATTTAAAACCTGTTGAAATTTAATAGGATTATCAAATAGCCTACTTTTATCCATGTTTACTAATATGTAGTCAAATTTTTTCCTCTTGAACCACAATCCAGGAGAACTATGCTGTTATTGGAAAGAAAATACACAGTATATGTATACAGACCACAGCAGAGAATTCTTGTATGTTAGTGTGATCACATGCTGTGTACTGATGTTACATTGGATACCTGTAAACAAATAATGAAAATCAGTAGTATGGGTATATTGGGCTACTATTGTAACAAAATTAAAGCAAGGAAATAAATGTATGTGTCTGTAGGATGGGACTCAATTCTCAACACAGCCCTGATTTTGTGCTTGTTAAAGTCAACAGGTGTATTACGAGGGATTTCAGTGAGAGCAGGGCTGAACCATGTTGAGTAAACTGGAAACTTTGCCTGTGATTAGTCCAGTAGACACCAAAGCTTAGCTTGATGGGCTCACAGGAGAATTTAGATTTGCTGCATTGGAAAGGTGACACTATCAGAACTTGGAATGATGCTAATATTTAAGGCCTCTGTTTTCTATAGCACATACTCTGTTTCCTCTTTATTAATAGAAGCTGTATTTTGGCACCATTTAAAGCTGATGGGATATTCTTGTTGTTTTTTAGGGGAATTTGGAACCACCTTTGGTGTTCCAAGAAGCTCAGTAGAGGTTTGATTGACTTCTGTAGAAGAAGTGGTGCTAGTCTGCAGACTTGACTTGAATTTTGTCAACGTTTCACAGAATTGTTTGTGATGGAAAGATGGAGAAAAAGTGATATGGCTCTATTTCCATTTCATTTTCCATTGTGGTCCATGTGTGCTCCATGGGCCTTGGGTTTGGAATAGAGCACATAAGGATTTTTTAGAAGAAGACTTTGTTATCCAGATAAAAATGTGCATTTCAGAAGCAAAACACATCTGCATTGCAGCACGGCAAGTTCAAAGCCAGTTGGAGAGGTTTATGGGCAGCAGCTGTGGGTTGTCTTTGCTAATTAGGAACAGAACATACTTGAGGATTTGACACAACAGGTTTACACAGTGTGATTAGGTAAAGAAAGTTAATGTCTGCTTTTAATAACAAGAGCAAGTAGCAAGAGGTGGCAGAGTATTTTTAATGCCATCATTTGCCCAGCTGTTTTACACATCTGTAATGCAGAATGTCATTCCAATTCTGTAATACTTCATCCTTGCTCTTCCACACCTTTGGGATAAGGGATAAAGTTACCTGTCTGGAAGGGAGCAGCCTGGGAAACATTGATATTTGTGGTTAGTTATCAGCACTGGTCACATTAAAACATTGGCTAAAGCGGACTGTATTAGGTATATACATTTTTTTTTTTCAACGTGCTAATTACTTCACTGTGAATTTGGCACTTATGCAGAGATCCCTGTGCTGTCAGCCAAGCTTACATCTAGGAATAAAACATTTGCAGCAGCTGCAAAAATGTTTTTACTTATTTAGAGCATTACAATGTTTTTTAGCCATGAATAATGACAAGTACATAAATAACTCATTAATTTGTAATGTTAGATGCTTCCTTTTGTGATGTCTGAGACAATGATGGTGCAGAAAAGATATGTTAGGTAGCTATATTGTGTTTATATGAAAGCACACGTACTGACTGCGTGTATAGGGTCTATTTCAACTCTTGTTAAATTCAGCGGGACTTCCATTTGAGCAGCCTTTGATTCAGGCTCCTTTTCTCTCTTCTCTTTTGTGAGGGAGGTGTAGCTCTGTAGAACTACCATTAAGGTGATACCTGGGCTCCTGTTTTCAGAAGAAAGCCTTGTTTTGTGAAATGCCATGGCCAAGTAAGAATGGGTTCATAACTGCATTCAAAGCATTACTGGAACAAATGTAATTGATTTGTGTTCTAGAAAAGAAAGAAAATAAAAAAAAAATCTGTTAGGTTGCATATTTATTTTTCACAGACCTGAGCAGTTTGCTAGCTCAGTGGGAAACAAGGGAAAATTTTCTTTCAAAACAGTTTTGGGATTTGCCGTCTCTGGATCAATGACTGTATCTTGTGCTCCTCAACCCAGTAACCAGTTCAGAAAGGCTCCGTCCAGCTGGTTTGCTCTGTTAATCGTTTGGGTCCACTCTCAGATAGCTAGAATGTGTTTGAAATTTTTTTCATATCTAGTATTTCTTCTGACATATGGACTTTCTTAGAATATTAATACATTAACAGATTGTGTATGGCATGCTTTGTACAATTTCATTACAGTGTGAATTAGCCTTCAGTTTGCAATAATGAAAACACTAGCTTTGATATGAGATTGTGGTGCGCTTGGAGAGAAATAAGATACTGACTAATATTTAAATGCAAAATATAACAGGTTCATGCTGTGGGTTAGAGAAAACAGCACTATTAATTGTAATACGTAGTAAAAATCTTCTTATTCTTTTTCTTTATTACCAATGCAGGATTAAGGCAGATGATCTAAAACTTGGAGGCCAAAAAGATGTCGTTTTGGGAAAGACGTTCTTTGGGAAAGATGTCTTCTTTCTTTTACGCCAATAGTGAATATAGAATATGCTGAAAACTTAGGGAAACAGTAAGTGCATGGGTAAGTCTAATGATGCTCCTTTCAGCCAACAGCTCCATTTCATCACAACTTCATATGGTCTGTTGTGTTAGTGTTGTATGTACATTTTTATTTATTTGTGTATGCAGTAATGGTTGACCTTCCCTCAGCTTTGCTGCAAAAACACATGGGTATCTTTCAAAATCAGAGGTTTTTCAGAACCGTTGAAATGTGCTATAAAATTCCTGCAGATTTGGAAGGTCTAAAAACTTAACTTGCCTCTGAACAATTAAATTTTACTTTGTTCTGTGGAAAAAAATGAAAAGGTTCAGGTGAATAGCACAAGTCTTGAGCAAAGATAAAATACAATTTTAGAACAGATGTATAGATTCACGGAGAACAGGAGAATGTGATTTTTTTGTAGTGAAAAATGTATTTTTTATACCTTGAGTTTTGTGTTAACTCAGTTAACATTTACAATTTTTCCTTTCAGTTTCCTTTGAGATATAGAAGTTATATAATATTAAAAAAAACCCCCAAACAACCAACAACAAAAAACCCACCAGAAAAGAAAGTAGTGACAGTTTGTGTCAGTGGGAGAACTACCATGCAGAACTGGTAGAAGATTGCATGTGCTGTACGTATTTTAGAAGTGGGAAAGTCTGGCCAGGTGATAATAGAGAGTCAAGGCTGCGCAATTCGATTCCTGAGTGCTCTTGAGTTGTAATGTGATCTTCAAGTGAAGATCTCAGGCCAGAAGCCAAGTGTTCAGGTAATATTTCAAGGGTGTACTCAGCACTGAAATTCTTTGTATTTAACACCTCTTTGGCACAGGTACGGTGGGAGGTTGCAGGTAATCTGTCTTGCCAGCCCCTAACCTCACCTACCAGCACAACTGTGGGTAGAAGGCTCTTTACATGAGCTTCACAAATCTATCTCCTTTTCTAAACAAAATTAATCCCAACATAAGCACTATCCTGTCTCTTAAAAAATGGATTTCCCGTTTAATTTATCTGTGTTTGATTAGAACTACCGATAACTTGCTGAAAAATTGCTAAGCCATTTCTCAGTGGCCATCCAGGTTGGATGAGGCTTTGAGCAACCTGGTCTAGTGGCAGGTGTCCCTGCTGATGGCAGGGGGGTTGGAACTGGATGAGCTTTAAGGTCCTTTCCAACACAGACCATTCTGTGATTCTATGATAATAACTTGAATGATTCAAATCAAGACTGAACCTTTTTCTAAGAACATATCTTATCTGAACCAAAAGATTTGGCCTGACATGGGAATTGTATGTGAAATTCTGTGTGCTGTGTTGTGTGGGCAGTTAGCTAGGTGATCACAAGTGTTCCTTTTTAGCTTTAAAATCTGTTAATGCTTCTGATAGCTTGAAAATATTGCAAAGCTTAATAAATGAGTAAGTAAATCTAGATGGAAGATTGAGCTCTGTGAAGCTAAGGTGTGTTTGTGTTGGTGTAGCCCAGCAGAGGAGGGGTTAACACGCAGGAGAGGGTTTTCTGCAGTGGGTGCATGGATCCCTCCTGATGCAGAGGGATCAGGGCTGCCTGGAATGCAGCGAGGTGCAGTTTGCAGAGCAGGGCTGGCTGCCAAGCCATTTAACAGTCGGCTGTTTTTGTTGAAAAGGCAGCTTGAAAAGTTAAAACCTTCTGATTTTTTAAAAATCAGATGGAGAACATTATAGTCACGCAGAACTGAAGGCAGACAACTCGTTAAAATTAGCATTGGCCATAATTAAAAACATGCTGGGGGAAAAAGAGAAGAGAAGAAACAGACTCTTGGAAAGTTCCTGACATTGCTAGATGACTAAATGGAAATGTAGCTTACTAATTGATTTAAATAATTGGTAGGTTACTACATGCTTCACCCACTGCAGTAGATACCAAAGCTGTCCTCCTGTGCGTGGTGAAGCCCTGGGAATTGGGTCTTGCAAGCCTGGGAGCAAATAAAGGACCTTGACAGAGGTGAGCACGGAAACTAGCTGCCGCATTGCCAGGCTCCCCTGCCCCGTGCTGGGGAGAGAGTGGTTCCTCCTTTCCAAAATCTGTTACTAGTCTTTCATTTTTCTGTGTGACAACTTAACTTCTCGTGCCAGTTAGCAATTGGCATCACTTAGGAATTTGCTGGGCAGTTTGCATCCTCCTCTAGGACTCTCCCAGAGGTTGTGAGCTACCTCTGAGTGTAGGTTTGGTCCATGCCAGTATGTGGGTTCATACTTGGTCCACATTTCAGACTACAAGCATATGCACAGGAAAGATGATTTTCAGCAGG